>NW_009726907.1:34992-78019 GCF_000703405.1 Apaloderma vittatum
CGTTTGGTCTCCTATTCTCAGCTTGTCTAGTCAACACAAGGTGTGGTGGGAAGAATAAGTGAAGGGAAGGCCATTACAAGTGTAGGAGAACTAGTAGACCGCTCAGACAAGTGTTTGCCAACAGGCATCCCATGAGAGCACCTCATTGGGATTATATTGGTGATATCCCAACTGGATACAGCTGACACTGATTTGTTGAGCTGTGTCAGCCAAAAGAATAGTTTCATGTTTTACTTCATCTTGTCTTCGAGAAAGAGGAATAAAGTCCCTGAGTCTTTTTGATCACCAGTGCTGTCCTCTTCATTCTCCTCCTCTTCACTCTTGCAACCATGGGGAGGGAAGCTGTCAAGAAAGTGTTTCTCAGAGACATTAGTTCATCATATCTGGCACTGCTTTGATCAGGAGGTTGAACTAGGGATCTCCTGATGTCCCTTCCAACATGCAATAACCATTTTTCCTGTAACAGTGGGGATGCCTGAACTTTCAAGTTCATTTTTCTATTAAAGAAACAGTTTTCTTTTTTGGATGCACAGCATTCTGTTTAGCCTCTCGCTTGACATCATATTTATGCTTAATGTGCTTTCTCTCATTCACTCTTCCCCCTCCTCTCCATTACTCAAATGCCACAAACTCTTCCCACTCCATGTATTTTTTTTATAACAGAATTATGCAATTCTGCTGGGATTTGCTTTGGACTGCTTCCAAATACACCCACACAGCTGCTCTAAATGTGATGAAGTTTGTCCAAAGATGGACTTGGCAAGTCTCTGTTTTGAAGGGCTACTGATCCAAAATGGTTCAGGAAGAGACTTTAAGACACACAGATGAACCCACAAAGCAATAAAATGTAAGGTCCTGAACAGTTTCTGTATTTAGTTGTTTAGAAGAGTTGAAGCCAGTAGCTAAAACAACTTGTCTGAAAATGGCTACTTCTCTACCAGTGAACCTGTAACAGGTTTACGGCAACTGACTGGGTACTTGCAGGCTGTGTCTATTCAGGTTTTGTGTTGAATACCTGCCATTTTTTTTCTTTATGTCGACAATGGAGTTCAGATCAACAAGGTTACAGGCAGTCAGAGGAGTCTTTAACCCACTGTTGACTAATTTTGTTCCATCTGTAGATGCTTAAAACATCTTCTGGAGAGACTTTGTTTTCCATGGGTAACACTATGAATCCAGAGACCTCGTTTTAGTCTTGACTTTCCTCTTGGTCTGCTGCACAGCCTTGACTGAGTTGCCTTTCTTCTCCATTCCTTAGTAGATACCTTTCCAGAAAATGAGGGTCCACAGTAGTAGAAACAAAGAGGCACTGATGAGAACTGCAATGCAATGACTGGGATTTTGTTTCTGCCAGTATGCTAATTCCAAAATCCACACCCAAACTCATGAAATTACCTTTTAACCCATGAGACAGAATCATTCTTTTTTTTTTCTTTTCTTTTTCTCCTAAGATATTCCCTGCATTGGCGTCCCTTGGGTATCAACAGTGGAAAGTACTGGCGAGGAGAGCAGTGAGTAGACAAGGCCTTATTTGCCCAAGTCTGAGGACTTTGCCTATGTCAGTGATGTAAGGATACTAGTCTCCTTCAAGAGGTGTAGTTTATCAGTGGAGCTTTTGCAGTATGTCAGGCGTCAGGCTAATGGTCTCACATACAGATTCTGTACGATGTCTTTCATTCATCCTGCCAAACAGGAGCTGCACTTGTGATGCTTTCCCAAACTGAAGGGCATTACTCCATGAATGCAAGCAATGTTAAAGCCTGAATAATGCACACAGTCTTCCATTTGCAAAACGCTTCCACCTCTCCCTTTGCCCTCCCCCACCATGTGGTTTAACTTCTGGCGCTGCAATAGATACTCTGCATCAGTGTTGGTTTTTGGAAAGACTAACACTGAATGCTGTAAGTCTGAGTCAAATCCAGCCATGTTACAAGTCCATTGTTTGATTGTTGGTTGTTCTGGATTTTTTTTTCCCCCTGGAGTTTTATCCCAGATGAACTGGGCCTTTTGGCAGCATAGACAAGCATGTCTATTTTTTTGACCGGATGCCCCAAAGACATTCATAT
The DNA here is from genome assembly GCF_000703405.1 of Apaloderma vittatum. Lineage (NCBI taxonomy): Eukaryota > Metazoa > Chordata > Aves > Trogoniformes > Trogonidae > Apaloderma > Apaloderma vittatum. Next base: position 37,059 of record NW_009726907.1, read on the forward strand.
ACTAACCTAACAGGAAGCAAAAAAACTCTATAAGAGAAGAGCATATTGTTCAATATATATGTTTGCTTCGGCTTTAGATCGCAAAATGGTAAGCACTTAGAAATGGAAAGATGGACATAAAAATTATCCAGACCATGCAGCTTCCAGAGCTACATGCAATGTAATGATAACTCAGGGAAACTGTGAAGCGCTGTCCTGATCTGAGGGGTATTTCAGTTTTCAGCTCAATAAAATGTCATTTCTTTACAAGTAAAAACTTGTTCTTTTTACCAGGCTGTAATAAAATATTTGTGTTGGCTTTTATGGTGCAAGCCAACGTCTGCTTATTACTAGCCGAAGGTCATTTCCCTTAATTCTCTCCTGAGTCAGACCACAGCAAATCTCCACACCAAGCTCCCAGAGCTCAAGACCAGTACCAGGCTGTCCGCAAAGACTCCCAGGGGTTATGTCCATTTGCTCAGAATGACCTGATGGCATGGCATGGGCTGGAAAGCACTTTATACCATGCTCAGTTCACCCTGATCAACCAGACACTTGTGAGTTCAAACAATGTGAAAGGAGAAATACAGCTGTCCAGACCACTGTGTGCTAGCCTGGCCTCGTTGAAGTCAATGCCTGTGTGCACACATCTGTGAAACAGCCATCTCCAGATCTCAAAATCCACTGACCCTGAAGAACCATGCTGAATCAATATATCCATTGGGTGGTACTGTGAAGTTTCAATCTATATCATTCTCAAGAAGGGCAGAGATTTGCTCTGGCATCAGAATTGCTGAAGCTGTAATCCTCCAAACTTTGTGTGCATGGAGTGGAGAGGACCACTCTAATTCAGTCTTATCTGTCCCCGATTATCTGTGCGATGCAGTTGTCCCCATCCCAGGAGAGTACTGGAATATACTGTCTATAGTCCTGCCCAAAACTCTGGTCCTCATTAGTTTCCACACAAACATAGGACAAGAGCATATTCTCCATAATACTACACTTTCAGTTGAAGAAATCATTTCAGGTCTGTTCTTGCACTAGCCAGAAATTGTAAGATGCTGTGAAACTCAGCTTGTTTTCCCTTAAGATGTTTCTTTTGCTAATGTCACTAGAAGGCAGCACCCTTGGACTTCTCATATATCCTTGCTTCTCCTAGTTTTACCTTTTGAGGTCTATCTGGACCACCTTCATGTTTAATCGAACATCATAATCTCATTTCAACTCAACTGCATGGTCCTACCTGTTTCTTCCCATATATTTCCATGGGATCTTGGAAGGTCGCTTCTAACCCCTCTTCTTCCACAGTACCTTTATCCTTTCCACTATCTACCCATTATCCAGAGCGTCAATTCCAACAGGACCTGAGCAAAACTGAGGTGGAAGGAAAAGGAAATGCTTTCAGTAGGAACAGATGTCTGTCAGAAGACAGGACATTGGCCTAGGGGTAACTGGGACGTGTTTATTCCATGAAGTGTCATGCAGAAATACCTGAGCTACTTGGGAACATGCTAGTTCAGGTTACAGAAGCAAAGTGTACACACATTAGCAGAAATACTGGAATTACTTAGGTGTGGCTTTCAGAGATTATCCTGTTCCACCCAAACAGAGAAGTACCATGAAGCTGTTGTAGCCAAAAAATGTGATTATTTCATTACACTTTTAAAGCCCGAAATTTTTTTAGAAGTTTTGACTTTTTTCCCTCCCTTAAAGAATTATTCATTATGAATAGTACATTTTGTACAAATGAAACTTGTAGAGCAGCTGTGAAGATGCCACTGCTAGTACTGCCTTCCCTGGTGACCTCAGGCATTGATAGCAGAGTTAGAGCAGAAGAAATACCAGTGGAAGGGCTGAATTGAATATTTCTGCTTGTCTCGTCACCAGGAAAAGTGGCTGGTGTAATTGAACACAGGGGAATTAGGAAAAAATGGTCTGCTGCTTCAAGCAGGCTGCTGAGAATCAGGAGATTTCATTGCCACAGTAAATCATGGGAGCCCACTTCTCTCCCATGCTCCTTTTGCATTAGCAGAGTTCCTCCCAATCTACATTCTTATAAAGAAGATGAATATCAGGAACTTAAACTCTTCAGGCACATCCATCTGGATCTCTCTCAGAGGTACTTATATAGCCCCATTACCTTAGATTTTTTTCCTGAGCGTTTTGTTCACTGCCCCAGAAGGCAAGTTTTATGAAATTTCCACATTCATTTTGAAAGTGGCAGAAGTAGGAGACTTTGTGGTTCACCCGAGGAAGTCTGTGGAAGGAATTAAACCAAGGTCTCTTAAATCTCAGATTAGTACTTTACCCTCTATATGATCTTTCCCTCTACCTCAGTTTCCCCCAGACAAAGGAAATTGCCTCCACAGAGGAACCAGCATAACGATTGCAGACTCAGCTATGATAAATTCATAAAAGAATTGCTCTGAAATAGGCACCTTTATTCTCAGAGAACATATCAGTCTAAGATGCTCATCAGGAAGCTTGTTGCTCAAAGCATCGGAGATTTCCTCGAGTGGCCAAGACCTCCTTGCTGCTGCACAAGAGCTCAGCAGTGGCCCATTGCTGTGGAAGTGCTGCACCTCCGCCTTACAAACCACGGTGAAACAAGAGATACAGCTGGATTGTGCCAGCTTGGGGAAACTACCTAAACAAGATGAGGTTAATTTAGGTGGTGAGCTGAGCTCACGAAGCCTGATGTAAACTGAAGCTGTCTGTCAGCTATGCAGGAGGAGCCGATGCTCCCACGCCGGGATGCAGAGCATCCACACACAGCAGCTTGGTTTGCACTTCACTAGCAGCACAGACGTTAAGACTGCCTTTAGCTTCCAGAAAGGAGATAAACATGGCTTTCAATGCAGATTAAAATACATATGCACTTTTGAAACATGGTCGGTCATTACTGATTCATGGCTGCTGTCCAGCAAGTGGAGAAAAACATTTCCCCTCATAGGTCTAACAACAAAACCAAGAAAAAAAAATCAATGACATACTGTACACTATAACAGCTTAAAACACAAACATTTCCAGCCTACAGTATTTCAAACAGTCTTGTAACTGGAGGAGCTATTTTTTAACTGGATTCCTACATTTTACTACCAACAGCCTTGTCTTATTTGCAGAGGCTCTGTTAGCTGTCAGACATCCTGACTCCACTTAATAAACTCACTTAAAGCAGAACTTTCTTAAGTCACAGTGTAAGTACATAAATTAGTTGTTTCAGCGTTAGACCAACACACTTCTCTTTCTTCCCTTTTCCTGAGCACTGAGCTACGATGAAGAAACTCAAGTCTCAAAAGAATCAACGGCTCATTAAGAAACACTGCCATAACCCGACGTACCTAATATACTGCAGCTCCCCTTGGCTTTGGTTGGAGCTGCAGGGGCACTTACTTCTGGGTAAAACTACTCAGAATCTGGGCCTGTAGGTCTGTACGTTCAGATCCTGCTTTTGAAATGCTTTGTGTGCAGTGATCTCAGTGAAGGAAACACAGAGGTGACGCCAGGTAACAGGCAGATTTTGCATTAAGTGAAGCTTAATGCAGCAGGAAACTAAGACACCCTCCAGTGTCTCACCAGATAAGCAGGAGCAGGGCACAATTCATTAATGGGTGGATCTTAGTCTGGTTCCTTGTGAAAATGAAGCTCAAACAAACCTAATAGTCATGTCTCTGTCTCTGACCCTCCCTTTATAACTCCTCCATCCATTGGCCAAACTTATTCATATTCAACAGAAAGAAATACATTGCAAAAGTAAACAAAACTGAAGGATATGGGCTGCCAAGTGAGAGAGGGATGCCAGAAGTCCTGCTGTCTCTGAGGGAGTCCACTTAACCTTTCACTGTGTCCAAAAAGGGAAGAGATTTTAGCAATGTGGGCTCACACCTTCACATTAAAAAGTAGTAAGAATGATGAAAGGCTGGAAGGCACTGGCTCTGCTCATTCCAGTGCTTGCAGCTGGTACCTATTGCTGTTGCTGCACAGAAATCACTCGTGGGAAGCCTGGAGGGACCCCCACAGTCACTTAACCCTGCACTTCACTCTGCTAACCCCTGTCCTGAGAGAGGATGTGTGGCATGGGATCCATTTACTCAATGGTCCCTTTCCTGAGAGGGATAAAGTGACTCTCCTTGTAGTCCCATCCAGAGGCAGGGCCGGTGAGACCTCTCAGGGAAGAGGTAAGCAAGAGGACCAACCCTTTCCCAAGGCTGGCCCCTTCTCCATGAGAACAGGGGGAAAACACCTTGCTCAGAGCCCTCATGGAAGCTGGGTGGGAGCTGGGAACAGTATCTAAACCTGCCCTCTGGTCTTGCCCCAGCTGTCCCTCGGGCAAGCGCAGCAGCAATGCCAGGCTGGTGACAGGACGTAGCTGTCAAAGTTCAGCGTTCCAAACACTGGCTTTGTCTCACCAGCTGCTACATGTTGTACCTGGTGGCAGCTGCTATTTTTACTTTAAAACTCATTTCTTGCTAATAATCTCCGTGTTACATCTTGAGAACCAGATCTAGCCCTCTGGTAATTTGATCTTAATTAAACAAATTAGCTGCCAATCCAGTCCCTTTCTGGTAAGCCATGTATTGCAATGTTTGGCGTTAGTCAAACACAAGAGACATTTTATCAGCCCTGGTGTTGTAAATATAGCTCGATTTCTAAGCAGTTGCTGATAGTAAAGTTTGCCTTGCCCTGCCCTACCTCTCCCACTAAGCTGAGTCATAATAATGCACAGGGTTAGCCCGACTCCATTGCATGGTGTAATGCTCAGCAAGATTTGGCAGATACGAGGCCTTGCTAATCCTATGAATCTCATTTTTCATGCTGAAGCAGTTGGCTGGGATGAATCTTTTTTTTTTTTGCGTCCGTGTGTTTAGGTTATTGTATAATACGATCTTCCAAGTTACATAATGGTTTCGTTCTTCACTTGGTGTCATCCGAGCCTTGCACAGGAATGCACACACATCTCCTCTGACAGCTTATGAAGTCCTCCAGGGCCACTGTTCCATGTCCACTGAGCAGTTTAGAAAGGGCGGGTACTACAAATTCAGACACACGTGTACTTTCCAAAAAGCCACCACGTGCATCACGTGCATCGTCCTGCATCACATGCCATAACCTTTTGGAGAGTTTCTAGCAGATTGTGCCAAATTGCAATGAGCTTATCAGCAGAAAGAGCTATATTTTTCTCCCTCCTGGAATAACTGGAGTTGCCAAAGGTATCCGGTTACGCTCTTAGATGAAAAAGCCACATTCACTGGGGGAATCAAGTACTCAGCTGTGGCGAACGGCCGGGCTCCAGGAGCCCAGGGGTTGTGGCCCATTGCAACAAGTATTTTTTTGACACAAGACAAAATCTTCTGCTTATGGAAAAAATATGCCCTTGCAGACAGCGGGGAGCAGACGGAAGGCAGATGCTTCCTTCACTGGGATTGCTCAGCAATACTTTGGATAAGAGCTGGGTGTAGTGGTATCTGGAAATCCTTTGATGGTTTGTTGCTCACCACAGTCCAGTCATTTTCCCCAGACCCGACGTGGGTCATTTCTAAGCTGTCGCTGGACTCCAGGCAGGTGGTCCCCAGGTGGCAGAATCAGATCTGGCATGGGAGAGGCTGCCGGTGGGACTCAGCCCATCAGTGCTTGCCCTGGCTTCACCAATCCATCTCTGAACGGGAGCACAGCCTGCCCAGCAGCGAGTGCCGGCAGCCTCTCTTTGACAACATAAAAATTAATCCTCACAAATACTTCTTCCAGAGACAGAACTACAAATTTTGTGGAGTGTGGTGAGTGGACTCAGTTCTATCTCAAATATTTTGTTCTTTCCCTTCTTTGACTCGATTTGGTTTTCATTCTTTGCTGCAGTATTTAATTTTATTTTTTTTTCTTATTTCCAGTGGATGTTTTCTCCCCTCCCCAGCCTGCTTCATTTCTCATAGCCTCTCCTAACCCAGTGACATTTGTGTTCAAATGTTCAACCATATTCAAGAGGGTTCAGGAGCAGGGTAAACAAGTTTGACTGTGTGTTTAGTGTACAGCTCAATTGTACATTTACAGTAGATATTCTGCTTTAATTTCCTTTTAAACAACCAGCTCAGAGTTCTGCACATTGTTCTCTTAGGTGCATTACAAAACCATAATTAATTAGCTTGGCTCCCCTGTGGTTTTTCTCAGATTTTACCAAATCTTCCCGCCAATTTTAATGACCTTCCCAGTGAGGGGCTTTACATCTGTAAATGCTGAGTGCTATTCAGCACTTAGTAAACAAGGGATATCTGAGCAAAATAGCCAGAGCTTGAAATCAAACAGTTTACTTGTTTATACTACAGGAGACACTGTCAGCCTGGGTGGCTCTTAGCACCTGCCGTGCCATTTGATGATTGAATTTTGGCTTTCTATCCCATATTAAGAGAACACAAGATTGATTTGTGTTACCCTTCCATAAAGTTAGAATTGTGGAGAAATCTGCACTGCTGAGCCCGGCTATCCCACCCCCTCTTCTTTTTTCTTTCAAAGCAAGAAACAGCACTTTGTTCATTGTCCATGCAAAACTTGCCGAGAGCCCTCCATAGAGACATCAGCCAAGCAACTTTCAGCTGCTCTCTCTTTCTCCTGGCTTCATGCCAAGAGTCCCCTGCAGGTGTCATATACCAGCAGATAAGAAGGAAGAGAAATGAAAGAAAGAAAATTGAGTAACAGGAAAAGATTTGGTGGTCTATCATGTGGGCACAGCCCATCTACCACCTCATGGTGCTCAGTAGGTTTTCAAATTTTAACACACATGGTGCAAATGCAACATGCACCTTCACTCCACCTCAGAAACCCACCTGATGCAGGCTATTGCAAGACAGTGAGTGCTACCCATGCAGCAGAGGGCATCTTCATCTGGAAAGCAGCAGCCAGCTGCACAGGAAGGATGGTAATAGTGGTTTTGTTCTGGTCAAAGTTGTTTTTTAGGTGGTCCTACTTCAGGCAGAAGGGTGACCCAGTGTCTCATGTACATGGCTGGAATAGAGCACCTCAGGGTCCAACTGTATTTTTTTGATGGATGTAGCATAGGACAGGCACAGTTGGTTGGATCAAGGTTTGGTGTGAGCTGCAGCAGAAATAACCAGGCTCAAGAGTCAGGAGGGCTGGGTGAGAGCACTAGCTTCACTTAAGTACAAAGCCACACTGTGGAAATGTAAATAGAAGAGATTATTTTCCACATGATGTCAAAGTTGCATGCTGTAACATGGCAAGCAGATTTTCTATGCATTCTGAAAATGCACATATTTTCAGAAAATTTGAAACCGTAGCAAGAATTTCCCTGTCTGGTGAACAGAGGGTGCGCAACAAAAAGAAGTGGGTTTTAGAACTAATTAGAGGAGATGGAGTAAAGCATGAAATAAAAATCACCTCCCTGAGGTGTATAACATCTTCTCTCCAATATGAGTTACACTTTCTCACAAATAAAGTAAACCAAAATCTGGTTTTAAATCCACCCATTTTAGATTAGCATACAGTTTCTGCATGTTCAATGTCTCTGTAGTTGTACCTGCACCGGTACAGCAAGAACTGTAGTGACAACCTCAGCCAGAAGTCTTGGTGAGCTGCTTCTGTGGCAACTCAATGGCCTTCATGAGCCTTCATGTAAGAGCCACTGTTCAAATGGCTGAACGCTCACTAAGGCATAACCAGCCACTGCCAGAAGTAAGCTCACTAATAAAAGAAAAATGATTAGGCAACAGTGTTCTGTCTGTGCCCTGGCTCTCCATCTGTAAAACAAGGATGATGGTATCGCCCTTATCTTGCAGGGGAGTTGTGAAGATATATCATATTAAAGGTGATTTAAGAGGTGCTCAGAGACAGGTGGGTAGAGGAGTAACATAATCACCTCAAAGAGCGAGATTTTCTTGCTGCAGTTTTTAACTTTTAGGCAGAGCAGAGCAAGAGCCTGTATAAACTGCTCTTTCAGGACATTCCAACGGGAGTAGCTTTAGGTCCCTTTGCTCTTTCCAGGGCTGTTATTACTGTTATTGTTTGGAGGCTTTCAAAAGCAAGTCCCCTGTCCAGGCACAAACCAGGACGCGCAGATGCTGGGAGCTGTCAGTCCTCTGGTTGTGAATGGGTGGGCAGCCAAGATAAGGATAGAAGGATACATGTATATGGGGTAACAGAGTGATCTCTAAAGGGAAAAAAAAAAAAAGCCGGTGGGCTTAGTTGTCTAAGAACAGGTAGATTTGTTTGTTTATAGAACAATATGTTGCAGAAGAAAGCTTTCTATACCCATCTTGTCTGAGGACCGGTGCACCTTCCTCTGAATATTTTGAGCTGAGAAAGCACTCTGGTGTGATTAGCTCTCCTGCATGGCCACCTTGGCATGTCCACAGCCCTGGCAGCTCTAACCCTGGCCGTGTCAGCCTGGATGGGTGCAGAATCATTTTCCCCTTGATATACACTCACATGTGAGGTCCTCCACGAGGCAGATTTGGCACATCGTTGCCATTGGTTCAGAAAAGAGCTGCCACTTAGGAGAGTTTGCTATGGATATAACTCATCTTTTCAGTGCGAGCCAATGCGAGGCCTCTGTGCCATTTAAGGCCTCTTCACATGTGAAATCTTGTCATATAATTCTAGCAAATGGACACATGGAGTCTATTTTTATTTCTAAGTACCCTCACTTTGGGGTCGTTGCTTTTTCCTCTATTTCCTTTCATCACAGCAAGGCGCTTATTAAAGAACTTGCTTCTGCAGCAGAGCAGACTCGTACAATTTAGATTTTATTTGTTGAAGAATAACCATCTGTCAGCTACTGAGAAAGAGGAAAAGAATCTATCCCTGAAGATTTGGAGATCTGTGAGTCTTTAACTAACTCTCTGAACATACTGTATCTCAGAACAGGAACTGAAGTACCCTGGGAAATCAAACAGGAAAATCAAGTAATAAAACGTTCAGAGAGGCGGCGTGTAAACGTGCACCGTGAGGGTGGAAGCCCATAGAAAGCAAAGGGCTCAGGTTAATAATCAAAATGACCTCACACTAATAAATTAGGCAAGAAAAGTGAACGACAGAAAGGAAACTGCTCTTTAAATGCTCATTATCAGGGAGCTGTTTAGCAGTTCTCAATGCAATCAGCAAGTGCTCCCTGATGCAGGTCTCTGGTTACCTGTTATGTTTGCAGTGGTCTTGCTGAAGGGTGTGCTGCAGAAACCTCCTGAAAGGTCACACTCTGCACACATATGGTGTGGTGGATAGCTGAACTGCTCTGCATAATTACTCACCTCTTTTAATAAACTCCCTAGTCTCTGCTGAGACCTCCAGTGGCAGCACAAGAGGGACCTGCATCAACGTACACTGGGAACGGTGGCTGCTTTTACAGATTCAGAAGGCTCCTTCACTGAAGCATAACAGAGCTGTGGGGCCAAATGTGCAGTTGCGCTGCTTGTTGGGCTTGAGCCAGTCCCTCAGGCTGCCACCATCCACCCCTGCTGTTTGCAAAATTAGTCCTGTCCCACACATGGCTGGGAGGTGACAAGAGGTGGTAGGATGCAGCTTTAAACACTGCTCCGTGGTTTCCCCAGAGTGTATGGCACTGCTCTGCCGTTCCTGTGTGCTCATGGTCAGGAGGAGCTGGAGACAATTTTGGGAAGCTCTTTGGTATCTGGGTGCCTGCAGTTTGCCAACTGCTGATGGAGGCAATGCAGACTCGTTCAGGAGGGCTCGTCTGTCCGCAGAGGCTCCTGAGAGGGAGAAGGTACACCACAGTTTCATGGAGAAATTGTGATGTTTCTCTTGCCTGGACTAAGGTATATTACTGTCAGTCGGAAGAGCTAGACATCCCACCTGCTGTGCATTCTTCATCCTGATGTCTACTGGGTCTCATCCACAGCCTCTGGTACTCACACAGATGCTGTGTTACTGATCATGTCGTATCACAGTCAATGCAACCCAAATGTCCCTGTTGCCTTCTGCTCTGGGGACGATGTGCCTGCACCTGAGACAGTTCTTGGCCTTCGTCCTTGAAGTTCCTTAAGTTGTTTGGGGGGGAATTGTCACGGACACACAGTTGGAGGGTCAGCATCTGCTGCAGGAACATGTCTGCCCTGGCCTCCAGGGTACCTGGTTCTTCTCCTCCAGCCACTGTCCTGTTTTCCTCTGGGAGCACCTTTTCCTTCCTCATCTCCCAGTATAGTCAGGAAATCAGCTCTCCATGCTGTGGGTGCAGCCAGCTGAAGGAGGAGGCAATGCCAGATGGTTCATTGATTATCTACAAGACCTTTCTGAAGCTCACTCAGAGTCACACTAGCCACAAGCATCATCCGTGCTCACAGCTTTTTGCAAACCTTCAGGCATGGACCCTGCTTGGTGTTTGATTCAAAGCTCACAAAATCTGTTCCTAACATGCTTGGACATTGAGGCAAGACCAGAGATCAATCCAGACCAATGCTGTGTACACTCGTGCTGTTTCTAAGATGTCTGAAACCTCTGTAGGAAATGCATCTCCCCAGTGGTTGTTGAAAAGTTGGTGTTGCCCCTTGTGGAAAGTCAACCTCTCCTTACCTATGGGACTCTCACTATAAGATGATGGACCTGTCTCACTTGATTCAGACTGTCACAAAGAATTTCAACCAGTTACAGAGAGCCAGAGCTGAGCAAGCTTCCCCTGTTCTGCCTATGCAATTAATATTTTTCCATCACTGATTATTGGCCAAGAACAGATGGGCTCAGAGGCCACTCCCTTGTAAGCTAAATGGTACAGACAAAGGAGAGGTTGCAGTCTGGAGGAACAACTAGGACACCCAAGTCTGAGTAAGAGACAGCTTTGGGCTTATAAGAAGCAACACACATCATGCCAGACAAAACAGAGTACCAGAAGCTGGGAGAGTGCAGAAATGGAGACATCAGTAAAAGCTTATCTCAGACCCACTTCTCTCTCCTTAGGAGTGTCCCATAGCCCACATAGCCATTTGCCTGCTCTTATGTTCTACTAACTGTGTTGGTGCCACTCAAGGGTGAAATATACTTCGTTGGACTAAATGCTACTAATGGCATTCATCCTTCTGTTGAAAGCCAAGATTTCTTGCAGAAACAGGGGAGAGAATGCCCCGGCCACTGTGATTTGCAGTAGCTATGTGATTTCTTTTTTAATTTCCCCTTTTCCATCTCATCTGAATTGTGTTTACAACAAGCCTAAGGAGGCTCAGCAAAACCTGAGCTTGGAAAAGGAAGGAGATTAAGAGGATCAGACAACTGGCTTACAAGTGGTAGAGAAACCTTGTGATGGAAGAGAAGGAGCCCTCAGGGAAATTTTGATAAGAAACAGGATTAAATTATATCAGTTTGCATAGCCGAGCTGTGTCAGAACCTTGCCCTATGTAGCACAGGGTAGACTACAGAGCAATGCAAAGAGCTGCTACGTCACCTCTTTTTACTTCTTCCCACAGCAAGTCTCACCTGCCAATCACCATAAATTGCCAGATTAGACATTTATTGTTTGCTGGGGTTAAATGTGTTACTTCCGTGCACTAGCAGGAAGTTCATAATTAGCTCACACCTTCTTATCAGAGACCAGCTTCATTTTCCTGTTGTTCTTACTTTTATAGCTGTTTTGCCTGCTGTAAATCTGTCTCCACTGGGGATACCTCATTTACATCCATTTACTGCAAGAAAGTCTGTACTAAATTAACATTAATTGACTCCAATTTTGAGTTTTAGCCACCATTTCCCATTCAGGGCAAGAGATTTTCTGACCACATATGTGCACAAACTTTAAAGATGCTGGACTAAATTCTGTCCTTTGGTAAGGCTATATACACCCAGAGTAATTTTTATACTTTAAAGTGGAGTTGCTTCAGTCTAAATTAGGGCAGAATATACTCTACCACTAAGTTTTTCTGACATCTAATTAGAAAGCTACGTGATAAAACAATTCCCTCCTGCTACGAAATTTTGGATCCATTTGAAGTTTGGGAAACATGTTACTTTTGTGTCTGGACTCTCTAGGGCTATTAACATGTCCTAGAGCTGCTGAAATGACTTTTCAATTTCATACAATTGCACTGATAAAGTTAAATTGCAATTATAATCTGCCTTATTTTCCATTTTCATGTTACTTGCTCAATTTCTCATCATTCTTGATGCTTCATATTCTGAAAATGTTGAAATAGAATTAGAATGGAGAGGTGGGCATGGTTCATTACTTAGATAACTCAGCTCTAGTCCAGAGTTATCTGCAAAAGAGATGCTAAAGGGTTTGATCTTTTTTTTTCTTTTTTTTCTTTTTTTGTCTTTTCAAGAAGACTGTTGAGGGAACGGATTTTAGCCAATGTGTTTGTGCATACTGTTACTTGCAAGGGTATTGGGTGAGGGGATGTGTGAGGAATCGCTATCCGTAGTGTCTGACTCCTGTCTCAAGGTATAGAGCAGCACCTTGCATCCTGCCACGTGTGCTTACTCATGTCTCTGGGCTGCATTTTCCAATGCTCCTGCCATCATCCCTTGCAGCCATTTGCTGTCACCAACTGCTTAGTAAACCTCAGCATGGACTTTTGTTGTAGTAGATCCCTGTAGGAGCTGTCACACTGCTGGAAAACTCTCTCTCCGTGTTCATTTAATACCAAATCAAATACTGCTCTGAAGCCTACAGCACATAAAAGAATTATTTTTTAAAAAAGGCAGTAAGATGTGGATCCTGCCATATTCAAGATGTGGATCCTGCCATATTCATTTCAGTGTTCTGTTTTCAACTTGAAAAGGGGCTGACAGTCCCCGATACTCCGAGCACCTGCATGGTGAGTGCACCATGGCACTAAATGCCCAGTTAAGGAAGAGCCTGATGGACACTGATGGGCGCATAGAGAACAGCATTGTGGCCAGATCCTTTGTGTTTTGAAGCCTGTGAAGACCTTGACACAAGAAGCTTTCCAATTTTATTTTAACAAGGGACTTTTTTTATACTGGAAACTGCCTTCAGAGCCTGGGTACAGGGTCCTGATGCGTCTTCTCCAAAGTCTTACAGCGAATGACTGTGGTCATGGGTACTTTGTTGAGCAGGCAGATCCTGGCAACCGATGGTGCACTGCAGACAAAGTTTTCAGAATAAGTATGGACTCTATTTTTGGAGGAGTTGGCTATAAACAACTGTCATATCGTTCTATGAATACACCCCAGCTTTTTAAATCAAGGTCTTTCTCAATAACAGAGACTGGAGTACCCAGTAACACAGCCAAACACACAGAGAGACCCATCAACCTTTCATTGTGAGAGACTTTCCTCCAGAAAGATGATGCTTCAGTAAAAGTAAAAGCAGCATTTTCTCATGGGAAAAAAAAAACCAATTATTCACATTTAAGTAGACATCTGAAAACTGAGTGTTGGAGTGGTTTGGGTGCTCTTGCTGAGACAGGAGCCAGTTTGTACATCTTGGCAGTTTTTTTCTAAATGACTCAGCTGGTGTCTCTTCACTTAAATCAGGCAAATTGCTTGGAACTCACTTTCCTTCATTTTTTTGTCACAGATAAATTTTAATTGGGATTTTTTCAGATGTCGAGGTTCTGGCAATAAACAATGTTTCTTTATGTTTTTCTGCAAGTTATCCATATTTTCCCAAGTTTCCCAACTTCAGAAAAATTATAGACTGCCAGTAGGAAGGAGAAAAAAACGCTCAAAATTACTTATACTGTAGTGAACTATTCAAAACTGTGAAAACTACAAGACTTTTAAATTTCTTTTTTAATTTAGCTATAAGACTTTTTAATTTCAAAGTGTCCTACTTGGATCCTGTGGGCCAGATTTTATTTTGCAAGACTGCTTATTCGTTTTTTGACCTTCTCCCTGTCCAGTCCTTCCATAAGAGACCTCCTTTTGACTATCCAGCTGCTGTTGCTCTTTTCAATTAATATTTTACTGTTTCAAAGATCTACAGAAATGCTTAAAAGCTTTATAATGTCCATCTCAAAACTAAATTGTCACTAATTATGTCTTTCTGAATTTCAGAACTTTTTGTTTTTCTCCCAAAGGTGTTTCAATACAAAAATACAGCAAACCACATCACTATAAAAGAAAAAAAAAATCTTGGTTGCATTTAGAATCCTCAAAAAAACCAGCTTTTGGACAAAGTCAACACTAACCAGTTATTTTTTTCCATACTAGCTTGCTAAAAGTTTCAGGGTAACTACTAAAGAAAAGTATTTCAGCTGCTTAGAATAATTGAAACAAATAGACACGTTAGCCACAATGTTGCTAAGTCACACTTCTGCAACAGTTGACGGATTTCCACCCAATTTTCTCAATATTTTGGGATAGATAGAGACTTAAACGAGGCCTTGCACATGCACTGACTAGAAATACACATTAGAAATCATAGAATCATCGAATCACAGAATGGCCTAGGCTGGAAGGGACCTTAGAGATCATCTAGTCCAACCTCCCTGTCATGGGCAGGGACGCCTCTCAACTAGATCAGGCTACTCAAGGATCCGTCCAACTTGGCCTTGAACACCTCCAGGGAGGGGGCATGAGTCACCTAAAGTCATGAAAGTGACAAGGGATTCAGTGATGATGTCAGCTAGAAAAGAGCTACTAGAACACTGTAGATGATATAAGGAGATACCTGGAGCACCTGAGCTGAAGTAGGGAAGTGTCGGATTTGGGGAGCACCCAGTGTTGCCCCATATTGCACAAATCCACAGCAGATTGCACCCCAATGACATGAAAGCTGATAGAAGTCATCTGAGCTGTCAGCATGATGAGACTGCAAACCTTGCATTGCCGTAGATAAAGGAGGTGGGGTTTGCACTCTTCTTCTATCAGTGACCTTGGGGGGGTTAACATGGATTTTTTTGTCCCCTGATATAGGCTGAAGAATAATGGATCAGACTGAAGACAGCAGTTGGCTGTGCCTCCATAGCCAGCAAAGAAACCAGCAAGGTGATGGATCCTCCAACAAGCTGCTTTTGATAGAATCATAGAATGGTTTAGTCTGGAAGAGACTTTAAAGACCATTTAGTCCATGACCCCTGTCCCACCATGGACAGAGACATCTTTCACTAGACCAGGTTGCTCAAAGTCCCATCCAGCCTGGCCTTGAACACTTTCAATGATGGGGCATTTGCAATTTCTCAGGAAAACTGTTCCAGTGTCTCACCACACTCATCACACGGAATTTCTTCCTTATATCCAATCTAAATCTATTCTTTTTTCCAGTTTAAAACCATTACCTTTTGTCCTGTCATTACACGACCTGGTAAAAAGTCTCTCTTCTGTTTTTTTTGTAAGCCTCCTTGAAGTAATGAAAGGCCACACTAAGGTGGAGTCTTCTGCAGACTGAGCAACCCCAACTCTGTCAGCCTTTCACATCTGAACCTTTTCACATGACTGAACTGGGAATGGTATCAAGGGGACACTCATGTCTCCTCATCTCCATGTGTTCTGAGTAGCTTGAAATCATGCCTTAACCCCTGAACCCCTAGCCAACTTAAGTGGACTTTTTGCCTCCATTCTAAATACAAAAAAGACGGTGAATATACGTTTCCAAAAGAAAAAAAAAAATCTTTTGAAAAGAAGTAAGAGAACTGCTTGGGTCAATATAAATGTGTTATCATTTCCAAATAATTTTACTTCCAACCACTCTGTTAAAAAAAACAGAAAACCCACCACCCTCCTACATTTGTATTAAGTCAAAATAATTTTCTCATTTAAAAATTAGAGATCTAAAATTTTGACTTAGGAATTACCCAAATAAAATATTTAAGTTATTTCTGATGTGCTTGAATTTATTGAAAGAGAGCTCTTCCTGATAACATGAGTTAATTTTTGACAAAACAAAACTTTTAGATAAACAAGTTAAAAAAGTTCCCCACACCTTCTGTCTGGCTTGTCTACCTACACTGCAAATTCTCCAGTGCAGTTCGTGCCTTGGTGCATTGCCAAAAATGCAAATCTCAAATTGCTGGTGTAGCTAGAGATATGTCACAGTATGAAGCTGAGACATTTGCTGTTCATCAGAAAAGAACAACCTGGATTTAGCAGGGCATACACAACCTAAGGACCTGATGCTAGGGTGGAAAGTGCAGCTCCTCTGCTTTTCCCCTGCTATGGCCCGGCAGGAATTAGCTCTGGATTTGAGGTGGCATTTCCAGGAGTGGAGTCTACTAATTCCCTTGAATTTCAAACACAACTATTCCAACTCAATTCCATAACAGCAAATTGATTCCCTTTACAGCAAAGGAAATGCATTTCTACTTCACAAAAAGAACTGGCTTTCCAGTTACAAGTATTTTGGACACTTGTTAACTATTCTCTCCAAAGAACAAATGCCAAGATTTTTTTTTAATTTTTTTTTTTGTTAGGAGGAGAACAGCAGCTTTTTACACTCTTATGAACAGCTGTACAAAAATATAATTAACTGTTCCCTGAACTATTGACAACTGGCAGCACCATTTCATGGTGAAATATCAAAATTATAATAATTCTGCCTTGTAAAGGGCAGGTAGCCTGCAACAATTAGGAGCTTTTAAAAGAGTTGTTCTCGTTTTTTGGAGCATACATTTTAATTTAACCTTGCAGACTTTGCCTTGTCCTCTTCCAAAATAAGAAGGAAGCATTCATTACCTGCATCTCATTGTGGGATATCATGGGATAGTATTAGATTTCACAGCCAACAAAAAGCTTGAAGGACACTACTTTTATTATTAGGCAGAACATCTGTCCCCGTCCTTTGCCTTGTCAGGGTAATCATTCCAATCACACAGGAAAAACAAACTCCCCCATTGAAAACAACTGGATAGGAAACTAAGAGGTGCCACGTAGGATATCCGATATCCTGCTGCCTGAGAAGAGTCTCTCACGAAAAACAAACAAAAAAAATAGGGGAAAAGAGTAACTTGGGTTTTCCTCTCCTTTATATTGCATCAACTGGGAGATATTCTGGTGCAATCTTTCTCAGCAATTCTTTAAATAAAAGATTTTCTGCTAGGTATCCAAATAGATAGATTATTTTCAAACCAACTTCTGAAACTGTGAAAACATGTGTTTTCCCATGTACAAGCAGAAAATATACCTTGGGATATTCAAATCAGATGACTGGGGGTCTCTCATATCCTAAACTTACGCAACTGAGGAAACTTTCCAAGTGATAAAACTTTTTATCATCATAGGTGCATCCCATGATTTCTTTGCCAAGCATGTAAAGCTTGTGCATGACCCCCTGCAACTCTGTACACAAATAGGCAAAGAGAATTTTCCTGGGGCAAGAGGGGAAAAGTCAGACTGAGTCTGAACCAAGCCAAATGCTTAGGATGACATTTATATCCTATTAGTGAGGAGATCAAGCAAGCTTTCTTAGCTAGGAAGATCCAGGTCCCTTGGTGCTGTGTGCAAGAGTTTCCATATCTGTGCAGAGCAGTTGGAGAGAGGCCAGGAGGGTTCAGGGAGTAACTTTGGATATTCTGAGAGACACAAGCGCTTTGTCCTCCTCTGTCATGGGCTGCCTGATGTCCTGGGCTTCGCCTCTCCTGAACAGCCTCAACATGCAATTGGTAGTGTAGAATTTTGCACCTGGGAAAGACTAATCCCATGTACCAGTATAGGTTGGGGACTGACCTGCTGGAGGGCAGCGTAGGCGAAAGGGACAAGGGGGTTCTGGTGGACAGCAGGATGACCATGAGCCAGCAGTGTGCCCTCGTGGCCAAGAAGGCCAATGGCATCCTGGGTTGGATTAGAAGGACAGTAGCTAGTAGGTTGATAAAGGTCCTCCTGCCCCTCTGCTCTGCCCTGGTGAGGCCATATCTGGAATATTGTGTCCAGTTCTGGGCCCCTCAGCTCAAGAGAGACAGGGAACTGCTGCAGAGAGTCCAGCGCAGCCACAAAGATGATGAAAGGACTGGAACATCCCCCTTATGAGGGAAGGCTGAAGGATCTGGGTCTCTTTAGCCTGGAGAAGAGGAGGCTGAGGGGTGACCTCATTAGTGTTTATAAATACGTCAAGGGGGAGTGTCAGGAGGACGGAGCCAGGCTCTTTTCAGTGATGTCCAATGACAGGACAAGGAGCAATGGGTTCAAGCTGGAACATAGGAGGTTCCATAAAAATATTAGAAAAACCTTTTTCACTGTGAGGGTGACAGAGCACTGGCAGAGGCTGCCCAGGGAGGTTGTGGAGTCTCCTTCTCTGGAGACATTCAAACCGCGTTCCTGTGTGACCTACTGTAGGTGATCCTGCTCTGGCAGGGGGGCTGGACTAGATGATCTTCTGAGGTCCCTTCCAACCCCTGACATTCTGTGATTCTGTGATTCTGTAGTGTCATACAGATATCCAAAAATGCTTGTTCCAGTGCAACAAAGTTTTTTTACAACTTGGCTTGAACGAAAGGGGAAAATAAAGAAATTTTATTTGAGACAGGAGTGTTTTCACAGGGAGGTCATCACCTTGTGCAACTTCCACATGTAGAGAAGCCTTAGGATATGTGTCATCCTTCTCCTTCTTGAAGTGAGGCCTTAAAGTCAAGGCTGCTTTAGCACACCAAGAAGGAATACACTTAGAACTGATGTAAATGTTATGTATTCAGACCATCACGTCTCTGAGATGAGACTGGGATTGAGATATCAGTTTTTCTCTAAGCTTACAAGCCCTGCTGTAGGGCATTAATGATGTTACTGACTCCATATGCTGCTGATTGCACCATAGAAGTATCCTCAAAATATTTTCCTACTTGCTCTTCCCCTTCTTTTTCCTCAGATAAATTTAATCGCAAGATGCTTTGGAAGACTTTGCTGATCTCAGGCACTTTTTGGCAATTTAAAAGTGTTGAGCTATCATGCCTTCTGCACGTCCAGATTTCCTTCTAGCTGACTGATGCCAATTGCTGGTGCAGTTTCCTGGTTGAGTTTTAGATCATAAAAGCAGATATTTATTTTTTTGTAAATGCCTTAAAAAACTTTACCTTCATACCAGGCAAGCAAAGGTTGAAATCAGGTTAAACTGTGCATAATTTCGTACTTACGTTCCTAACTGGGTTTTTGCAATGCTTCACATTACACTTTTTCCTTGTCTCCTAAGCCTCTTTCACTTGACAAATATATTATGAAACTGCCCACTTTCTACATTCTTTTTCATTTTCTTCTCTCACATCAAAGCCAATATAAATAAAGAATAAATTGTTGAGCTAACAAAACTGTTAAAAGAATAGACTTTTCCCCCTGGAGCTGTAAAGATTTCCAATACCTTAGCAGAACTGTCTTAGACCAGTAATTGTTAATGGAATAAAACAGTGTCAAAAGGTAAACACAATTGTTTGATAAGTCAGGTTGACTGTGCCTTTCTGGACCTTGTCTCTTGCCTGTCTGCTTTTGTTTTGTTAAGATTAGCTGTTCTCAGTTCAAGGGAGTAGCCAGAAAATGAATTTTGTATACACAGCTCTGTTTGCAACTTCCAACCCCTACACTTTTTTTACTTTAGCACAGCTAGCACGTATCATGCTTCAGAGCAACTTTCACAATGCGTCCTTGCACAATCTCTAAATCAGTTATTGTGGGTGCAACACTGGGTGAACCTCAAAAGATGAGCCAGTGAAATCCACACAGCCAAAACGCTTGAAAGGCACTAAAAATTGGCAGCTTGACAATTCCAGCAGGTTGGACAACAGTCTGACCCTTGCCATAAGGAAAACCAGGAAGATGCCAAGCAGAATTTTATGCAAATTTCTGTAATAGTCCTTGTGATACCTGTTTTCTCCCAGCAGCAGCTTGTGGCCGTACCAGCGCTGAGGATTGCAATCCTGAGTCTGGTCCCCTAGAAATTTATGTCCGAGCTGCAAATAATCTAGTTGTCTCATTTTAAACACAGGTTGGAGAAAACAAAAATTTTACAGCGGGAAGTCAGTCTCACAAAATACTAACCCAGGCTGAGGAAGGACCCTGAGCACAGTTTGCCTTTCCCAATGTTCAAGAAGACAGATCTCATGAGATGGCCTGAGAGGGTGGATTTTCTCCAACTGGAATCTCACAGAATCACAGAAGGTTAGGAGTTGGAAGGCACCTCAAAGATCTAGTCCAACCCCCCTGCCACAGCAAGAATGAATGCTTTGCCAACACAACACCTGACATCTCACAGAACTGGTAGATACCTTGTTATTGAGAAATGTCTAGAGTAATAAATGGGTAAAAAAACATGAAGTATACCAATAGATAAATGGGAGCTAACAGACTTTTGAAGGTCTAAGTTTTGGCTCTGGGCACATAAAATATCTGTTATATCCAAGTCCCTTTGCAATTTTCACCATTTGTCCACCTCTGTCCGATGCAGCTGATGGACAAATATAATGTTCAGTTGTTGGCACCAGTCAGGCTGCCATCATCATGGACCACTCCTGCTTTGGAGGATGGTTGGAGGGAAGCGATTAGAACCTCTGCAAGGAAGCCACAAGCAGAGTACTGTGTGTAAGGAGAAGTCAAGAAACAAATACATGTTTCTGTGTTAAACAAGTTCGAATTAAACACACACAGGTGAGAACTCAGCGGGTTCACTCAGGAGAATCGATATTCTTGATGCCCCAAGAAAATGCTGAAAGAGTAGGATAAATTGAAGCAGGTGTAATTGCAGAGGTCAGTTTGAAAAGTTTGCTGACTGTAAGATCTGTACTGAAATCTGTGCAGAGTTTGCAAAAGTCTAGTCTCCTGTTGAATATCCCTGCGTGCATACTTATACAGCACTGCTAGAGCTAGAAAACTTACTAACCATGATCAACCCACATGGTTAAATCTTGGTTAAGTGTAAGTACTCCAAGTTAAACACATACTCTGAAAAGGGGCCTGTGTGCTGGTGCCATACTCTCGTCTGTAAAAATCCATAGCTCTGTTACCACATGCAGAAATATCTGTAGCAGAAGGGTGACTTATCAAAAGAAAATACTGAAAAAAATTGGAGAACATGCATCTAGGTATTAAACATACGATGTTTCTTTGGTTTTAGAACATTTGCTACCTCAAGAAAAGCCTAAACAATGACAGAAGAAAACATTGAGAGGGTTTCTAGCCAAAAATATCAGAGTTTGTCCACCTCAAGCTTGGTCTCCATCACTACATCCACCCACTTCATTACTACAGATCTGCAAGTGTGCACACAGCATCTTTTATAATTCCCTTTGACTTGCAATCTCTAGTTCTCTATCAGAAGACTTCTTTCTTTATGAATACTTATTACTTCAGCTATGCTTGATGCAGCCCTCCAATACCACACAAAATCTGCACCCATTCTGTGGTTTGTAGGTTTTTTTTTTGGTCCAGTTCTCTGTCATCTTTTGAAACAGACAGAGGGAGTGGTTACATTAGAACGGCATTTACTTCTCTGTCACGGTCAGTTAGAAGTTTGTTCTCTACAATTTTCCTTTGATGGTGTGTCATGTTGTTTGCAGGCCATTCATCTATTTGCAAGGGCTACAGCATCCCTGTGTGGAGCAGGGACTGGGGTGTGAAGGCTTGTGCAACACAAAGGCGATGGTTGCCTGGGTTGGGACATTTTGGTATTGCAGAAAGAAGCTGCCATTGTGCTTTATGTAATCATGCCCTGTTGGGTGAATGCATGCCAGTCCTCATTAATGATGTTACTGTTACATTATGCTAATTGTGTTTTTGAAGCTCTGTAGTTCTGATTTTTCTGAACAGCTCAATAAAAAAGTTAATTAGAAAAAGATGTTCTCTGAAAAGGGCAAGAGAAATGCTCTCTCAGGAGCTAAGGAGAGCAACAAAGGAAAAGCTTCGTCTGTACTATCTAATTGATCATAGAAATAAAGGAAAGTTATTAATTAATTAATGCTGCTCCAGATGATCTGAGAGTACCCGAGCAGGAACTAGGCTGTGAACAAAAGCAGGGGGGAGATCTGAGCAAGAAGGAGCAGAATTTCCCTCTTGGCTTCAATCTCC
Organism: Apaloderma vittatum; assembly: GCF_000703405.1. NCBI lineage: Eukaryota > Metazoa > Chordata > Aves > Trogoniformes > Trogonidae > Apaloderma > Apaloderma vittatum. The sequence goes on from NW_009726907.1 coordinate 58,923, forward strand.
TCAGCAATCCCCCAATTAGGAATAATTAGGAGTATATATTCCTAAAGGTTGCTTAGAGAATAGATTTCACAGGCTTCTAGAAGATGATGACTTGAAGCTCTTGCAGGGTGCAGCAGAATGGTGTCCAACACAGACATGGTCCACAGAGGTAGGGAACACTGGGAGACTTCCACTTTCTTCTGGATGGAGACTCTCAGGGGGAGTTCAGCCTTACTACAGTTTTCTTGTGCAAAAGCAGCCAAGTCTTTAAAGCCTATTTCTAGAAAGATATTTAGTCACAAAACCAAGTCTTCTGATCCAGGTTTCAACCTCTCCTGATGTCTCAAAACTCCGTTAAACTAGTTTATCTCATGCATCTACTTCGGCAATGATCTCTGGAGGGCAGGAATGGCCATTCTGTGTATATAACTGACTACTGAAGTAAGCAATAATAACTCTATGGGAAAGTTAAGAAGTTACATAGAATACACTCTACATTGTAAAACTTCTGACACATTTCCAAATTTTGCTTTTTTGTTGTTGTTGTTGTCGTTTTTGTGTGTTGAGAAAAGTTCTTCCCACACGTTCGTTTTTTGTTCTTGGTCTGCAACTCTGAGCATGGCTAGGAAATTTGAATGGCTCTTGCTGGTCAGAGCCTATGGGGCTTCTGTCTTTCTGTCATTTCATGTGTCACACAGACAACCAAAACCCACAGCAATAAAAACTTCACAGTACAACAAACCCGCATGGGGCTGATGTTTGCCACATGGCGTATTCTGTTTGTTACTGGACACACTTGGAAATTATTCAGTTTCTTTTTGCCACCCAGCCCCATTGTATAAAGCAACTTTTTTTTTCCTGTTTGAAGCCCAGTGTGATTTTTGGGAAAAAATGAAGTATTTCTCTTGGGTGAGGTAACAAATTTCATTGGAGAATATAACTAGATTTTGCAGAGACACAGGTCTTATCTGCCTCTGTGATTTTCCTCCTTTTTTTCAGGATTTGGATCCTCAATTTTTGTGGCCGTACTTATCCGCATAAAATAAAGTCAATCAACAAATATTGCCCTTCTTTAAGAATAATTTAAATCCTTCAGTTAAAATCCAGTGACATGCATAATGTTTTTCCATGAATTAAATGTCCACCACATAAAAAATATTTATTGCATCTTTTGTACAAGCTGTCCTACACAGAATAGCTTGCACTCTTAACAAAGGAGAACGCATGTAAGAATAAAATGTAGCTACCAGCTAATAGAGAGAGGCCAAAATACTTTCTATTTGTTGCTTGGGGTTTTTTTTGTTGGCTTTTTTGCTTTTGACACAAATAACAATTCTATTGAGCTGTGTCCAAATGTATTCTCATCTGGGGAGAAAGGACTGATTGATGGTGGTAAAATATTAAACTGTTCAAGGTCCCTGTTTCACAGTATACAAAGCCAGTCACATCAGCTCATGTTTCACATTTTATGTCTTTTCTATGGAAAAGATACAAAAAAATCCAATAAGCATAGCCCAAAGCTTCAGCAAGCTGCCCGTACAACCAGCCTCCTCTTCGTGCAATTACTTACACATTTATCATGAAAAAAGGACACTTTTAGATAACATGACTGTAAGGGTTTGGAATGCAAATTGGGTGTGAATTTGCTCTAACGGTGTGAAGCTCCTACACAGCTCCATACCTTAAGGCAACATGCACTGACATCTAATTGCATCAGCCAGCTTCTGGCTTCCAGGGACCAATTGAGCCACCGAAAATCAACAGGGGCTGTTTGGCTTCAAACCTCATAGACATGGACACACTTCATGCTTAGGGGTGAAGACGTGCACAGACACGTTGGTTAAGAGCAAGACAGGTAGCTGAGGTTTGTAACTGAATTAAGGTTAATACTCCACATTCCTGACAGGTACTGCAGTTTTTTATTAATCTGACTGCCCTCTGTCACTGAGAGACAGCAGAGGTAGAAGCAGGATCTCTGGCTCCAGCCTTAACTGGGCAAGCTGGGCTCAGGAAATGGTTTGCATTGACTACTGTGCGTGGGGAGTTTGGTCCTGAGGACACGTTCACATCACAGCTCAGAGGTGTGCATTCCTCCTTTCCTTCCTTATCAACCCAGGTCTGTTTTGAATGCCACAACTATAAAAACATCTCTGCTTTTGCAAAGATCTGTTTGGGAAGGAGGTTTCTCCCAGGCTGAATGCGATCACAGTGTTTGCCTGGCTTGTGTCAGCAATGTTGTTTGGGCCTGGCAGACCAAGCAGCAAGTGATGCCAAAACAGTTTTGACCACTACACTCAAAAACACCAAAGGACAATAATTCTACCCTGAGAACAATGGCCAGATCTTGACAGCCATTACTCACAAAAGCTCCTGGGCTCTGGTATACCCAGAACTTGTTGGCGTTTTGCAGCACTACAGAGGCGTCAAGTTACCCTCCAGTTTTTAGGGTCATGGTGAATTAAATAAACCACAAATGAAGATGAACTCATAGGAGCCTTACCAGAATACTCGCCAGTAGCATTGCAGCCAGAATGTTTCATGCACCATGTTTAATACAACCTTACACTGCTGTGGAAGCTACGGGAAACCATGTTAAGTTGTTCTTAGAAGGGGACACTGTAGTGAGGGGCTTCTCAGCCATGGCTCAACAGTTTTGGAAGGCAGGTAGGTGTGTGTGGAGCACTTCTGCAGGTGAGGACATCTGTAACTGGAGAGAGTGACATTAAAGTTACAAGATGCAAACACAGAATAATGGCAAGATGAACTTCTCCAGCCCACACTGCTTGAGTTGTTACGAATTATGGGCTGGAAAGGTACTCTCAATAGATGCAGATTGACAGTTTGCTAGACAAAGTGATGATGGGACGTCATATATATCTGATAAAATGCACTCAACTTCATCATTTCACCCTTAGAAGGCAGATAAGAGCTCATGTCTTATTGCAATATATTACTTGAATTGCAATAATTTTATCCACAAACCACGGTCACGACTGTGAAACGGTCAATTCAGAGAATTGCTTAGATGGGAAAAGTCGAGTCCAAATTCAATACCTATAATACAAGAGTTGTTCTTATTCTCAAATGATTCACGCTGGAAATGTGAGGTTGACATAGATGGAAGAGGAATAGCAAGGACAAAACCTCGGCAGGATCAGGAATGGTCTCTACCTTCCAGTAGCTCAACAACAAAGATGAGAAATGGCAGCTTTATGAATGTTTGTGATCCCACCTCCCAGGTAGGAGTCCCCATGGGAGGACGTGACAAGTGGCCCCTTGGAAAAGTGTAGGCAGAGGTATTGGAAAGTGCAGTCAAGCCTGGAAGCTGGCAAAGAGGCTTAATGCCTTCTTCTTATAGCATCCTCACTCAAAATCTTGCCTCTCTTTTAAAAGGATGCAAGTAATCACTTGCAGCTGCCATCAGTTTGATACAAAAATCACCTTTTTTTTTTTTTTTCTCTTCAGCTCCAAATAAGGATTAGGCCTGTTTAGTTTTTGTCTATTTAGTTTGGTTTGGTTTGGTTTGGTTTAATTCAGACCAAAATTAATAAGTCAGAATATAGCCAGAAATGAAAGCGAGGTGTTCAGGCAGCCGTATTTAATCGATTAAAAACTCCTGTCACCGCTCTACCAGGAACACAGTTCTGATGCAGGCATCCAGAAAAAATGTGTCATCCTGACTTAAACGCTGTACTAATTCTCTTGCTCTGTAAAGAGGAAAGAATATTAAAAACACCACTCACTAGGTTCATGTACCTTGCTTGCATAAGCCACATCACTTAGGAACGGCAATCATAGAATCATAGAACATTTTAGGCTGGAAGGGACCTTCAAGACCATCGAGTCCAACCTTTTCCTAGCCCTATCAACACCACTAAAACATGTCCCTCAGCACAAGATCCACCCATCTCTTAAACACCTCCAGGGATAGCAACTCAACAACCTCCCTGGACAGGCTGGGCTGTTCCAATGCCTGGCAATCCTCTCAGTAAAGAAATTCTTCCTAATATCCAACCTGAACCTCCCCTGGTGCAACTTAAGGCCATTTCCCCTTGTCCTGTCACTAGCCACTAGGGAGAACAGACCAACCCCCACCCCTCTACAATCTCCTTTCAGGGAGTTGTAGAGAGAAATACGTCTCCCCTCACAATTTAAAAAAATGCAGAAAGGAAAGAACAGAGAGCAACCCCTGTTTGTAAAGCAGGAAAGGATGACACAACCCATGGACATGCTGGAGCATGGGAATGGAGGGCAATGTAATCCTTGCTAATGGGCGCTGAAGGGAATTCCACCCGCCTTCTCCCTGTGTGAACAAAAATCCACTTCTGTTTGCCCTCGTTAGTAAGAGAAAAATAAATTTGCCTGCAACACCAAAGATGGTATAGATTCATTTCTCCCCAGGACTTTAGAGTAGATACTAGGAAAAATTTAAATACACTTAAAATTAGAAGAAACAGGCTTGTGACATGTCCCTCTCTGGAACAGGTTGTATTTGCCAGGGATACAGGGAGATTTCGGAATGTTTCATTCTTCCCTCAATTTCTAGGATCTTGTGATTTCAACAGTCATTCAAGTCTTGTAACATTGTCTGAACTAGGCAACTGTTTTGAAAGTTTCCAATACAGAAATCACTTATGATTACAAAAGGGCTTAGGGCTAGGAGAAAATTGCTTCATCAGGGCTTGGCACACAACTATGGCACCAAGTCCTAACAAAAAAAGAGCAGCGTTGTCCAAGCCAGCCTTAAATGGCTTGTGCTCACACCCAAATTCGAGCTGACACCTGGAGCCAGAGCCTGCCCTGACACTAGATAACAAAAACTCAGTGGCGAGCTGGATTCTCTGCCATAGCAGAGTCAAAGCACCCATGCCTCGGGATGCATGTCAAAATTTCTTGATCCATTAACTATTCCTGTATTGTCCAGTGCAGCGTTCCTTGTTCCTTTTTCCAAAGCCCCAGTGAAATTCAGGCTATTGGAGAGATGACTGGGCTGGTACAATAGGGCACCTCTTGTGTACTTCCACACTTTGAAAGACACTTGGTGCATGGAGATGATGGAGGCACACAGAAAGGGTTCAGAGGAGTCACAGCCCATTCAAAAAAAGCTTTGCAACTTACATTTGTTCCTGTTGCTAAAAGACACCGAGTGTCAGGAAATAAACACCTCAGAATAAAGAACACAGAGAAAATAAAACTTTTTGTTCTTGAGTGACATAGGCATGAGGCAGCTGGGGCTTCAAAAGCAATGCTTTTAGAAGTGGTGGTATCCTCTGAGAGCTGTTTTCTTTAACAGAGGTTTCAGAGCAGCTCATGGACCACTTGCCAAAGCAGCATCTCCAGTACAAGCTCTGGTAACTGCAGACTCTGCTCAGTCCAGTCTCCAGAAGGTTCTCCTCTATAACAGACAGACCTTAAACATAGACATCTCTGGGTCAGTCACCTTGAGCAGAAAACCCAAGTGCTGTGCTGGATCATGAATTTCACTCCCAACTTCAATGCAAGCTGCACACACACTAAGGACAAGCTCCCTTTCCCATCTTCTTTCAGGAGACAGTGGAAAATGTATTTTTCCCTCCCCCCAGACTCTATCCCCTCCATTTCTCTTACTTCAGCTCCCACTAGTTTTCTTTAATAGTTTCACTTTGCTGTAAACTCAGTTGCCAAACTAGTTTGGAGAGCTATAGCCTTTTGTAGGCCAGGTGGGAGCAGGAGGTCTCTCCTGCTTCATGACATAAACATTGTAGGCTGTTTTGGTTTTTTTCTTCCCAAGGGTGTGTTTTATGGATTTTTCTTTTCCTAAACAATGAAACAAACTATTCCCAGAGGAGGTGGTGACAGCTAGCTGGAAAACTGCCTGGTCATTACTTTAGTGCCCAGTTGATAGAAGAGCACATCAGCTCGTTTTGTAAGGCCAAGAGATCGTTGCATGTCCTCAGATGATGGCCCTCTTGCCTGCCTGCCTGGCATCTTCCAGTGACAGATCTGACATACGTGGCCATAGGCAGGAAAAAGTCTGGTCTTCAGCATGTGTTTGGCCTGGTTGTCACAAGGCTCGTCAGGTGAGGGGGTCTCCCTCTCTCATGCTTTCCTGTGCCACCAGTAAATTCATGTTGTGTGATCCCACACAGGTGTTTTCCCCCAGAGAGAAGGTTTGGTGCAGCCTCATCTCTGCCACAGGTTTTGCAAAACGTTCTTTGAAGTAAGACTGTTGCCCACATGGCTGGTGCAGAAGCCTTTACACCCACACAGGCTTCTTCCCAGACTAGGCAAGACCTGCTTTAAAATTGAGTGGGTTCCTGATTTGCTATTTGGCACAGACGTGAGCTCCAGCTTGCTAGCTGGACAAGAGTTGGGGTAGGCAATAGTGATGCCCTACTTTTTGCATGCAGTTTTTATGTGAGCAAATAAGGAATTTTATTTGCTGTGCCTAGTCAGTCCTGTCCTCCATCTATTTGTGATTCAGACTCTCACTCAAAAAGAATCCCATCGAGACATCCAACTCCCCTGAAACGAGACGTAGGCAGGGCCCACTTAACTGTTCATATAGAAAAAACCCAGGTCACTCAAGTGCAAATTCCAAGTGCTCAGCACCCACAGCCTAGAGTAACTTTTCAGAAGAGATCTTCACCACTTATTATGCCAATTTGGGTCAGATTTTCAGCAGAGATCAGCCTCCAGTTTGCTGGCTTTCAACTCTGGCCAGTTGTTCTGCTGCTTAGAAGAGAACTGAGCAGATCTGAGCATCTGATCTTCAGCAACATTGAAAAACACCATGTTTCAGGGATCGCACATTGTAGGCATTGCAGTCGTCTGGTGCTTGCCAGACTGTAAGTAATCATGCCAGCAGCTAGCAAGCTGTCAGTTACCAGTGTAAGCTGCAAATCCATCAGGAATTGTTTATATTTCACAAGGGGATGGATAGAGAGGAGATTAATTTTTGTTTCCCTATAAGAAGTTTGTGTGTGTGTGCACGTATGGCAGAGGGTCAAGGTAATTTTAGAGAAAGATTTCTCAACAGGATCCTTTATGAAGGTAGTGCTGCTAGAATTAACAGCCCCTTGCCCTGGCACGGCTCCTGCTCGCGTGGCTGGAGCTGCAGAGGAGGTCTCTTTCCCCAGGCTGAACCTCACAGTGGGTGCTCTGAGGTCTGCTCCAGCTACCCAAACCTACTTTCCAGCACTAGGAATGCTGCTGAGGCCTTATCTTCATCCCTCTGACATTTATATGTCTGTCTTGTGCTTCTGGAAAACACGATTCTTTTCCCATACCCCAAATCATAAGCCTGGGATACAGGTCCTGTAAATATTAATCCAAATAGGGAATGTCAGGGCTAGATCATATCCTTTTTCAGCAGTGTTTTCACTGGACTGGATACCCGGGCATTAGTCTGTGTCATAAATTAAACATTAGGAAGGAGTTATTTTCTGTAAGGGTGATGAAACACTGAAACAGGTTGCCCAGAGAAGCTGTGAATGGCTCATCCCTGGGAGAGTTCAAGGCCAGGTTGGACGGGACTTTGAGCAATCTGCTGTAATGGCAGATGTCCCTGATCATGGTGGGGGAGTTGGAACTAGATGACCTTTAAGGTCCCTTGCAATCCAAACCATTCTATGATTCTGTGATTCTGTGATTCTATGATTCTGTGATTCTATGATTCTATGATTCTATGATTCTATGATTCTATGATTCTATGATTCTATGATTCTATGATTCTATGATTCTATGCTAAATCGAGGCTCAAGCTCACTTCCAAAACACTGTCAACCAGAGGGGAATGGCTCTGCAGGGTGTCTGGTGGTCACAATCAGCAGTGAGTCCCTCTGATCAGGTATGTACAGATGTGCACAGGCTGGATCCAGGCACGCAAATCAATAGCAGGTTGAGGGAACATTTCAGAGACCAAGGATTCAAGATGATGATGTTTGTCTCCCTCAGTGGCCAAGATCATGGGCAAGGATTCAGGTGATCCATCAGTTCTTTGTTACTGTGTGGAGCTTAAAAAATGCAAAGATGTGCAATACACCTGGAACAAAGTATTCGATCTTCCCCATCTATAGGCAATGATGTTTGCACACTTCCTTCTTCTCTGCAGGGCCAGGGGAAACAGGTATTTTGGAAAAAAATACGAAAATCTCATGAGAAACTATAGAGCAGGCGACAAGACTCATATAGCCTGTTGCAGAATAATGACTGAAATTTTTGGTTAGAACTGCTGTTCTCATTGCCCACTTCTGTGCTGAGAAAGTTAAATCCATGGAGCTGGAGGGGCTTCTGAGGGACTGGGCTGCAGTTTGTTTTCTGCACTCTCTAGGAAAGTGAACTTTTGCAGGATGTAACTGAGCAATCAAAGTGGAGCTTGAAACATGTTTAAGCTTTTTAAAGTGTAGAGAGTGGTGCTTTTCAACTCAGGCACTGTGCAATACTTAAGGCAGATTAACCAGTTTTGGATGTATCAGGAGTTTTGACAGAAGCTTGCATTTTCAACAGAATACAGGAGATTTTGTACTGATTCCTCCTTCCATTAAGGATCTAATTTTCAGCAGAGGAAAGGGAGGAGCGGAAGAGAACCATCACACCCATAAAGCAAAAGCTTTTACCACAGCCCTGGTGTTATAGCTGCAGCCAGCAATGTTTTGCCCTGAATTGCTGTCAGGATGCCCCATGGGAGTTGTAGGTCAGGTGTTTCAGACCACCTTTCTTCACCTTGGACCAGGCTGCTGCTCCTCCTGCACAATCCAGCCTCCAGCCCTCCCCCTTGGCCAGAGGCACCCTGCTCCTGCTGACATCTCACACCCCTTCTTCTGAGCCCCAGACCCAGCTCTGATTAACACTCGAGTTGCTGCGCTCCAGGGCAACACCAAACAGAGCAATAACTGGGAAAGGGAGCTGGCAGGCAAATCAGGTCAATAATTAAGACTGGAGCAACCCCTCATTCACTCAAGTTGGTTGGGCAACACAAACACCAACTGCCTGGCCTCGGGGCTCCCCTGTATAATGGCAGGACAACGGGAGGCAGTGAAACCAGCTCCTTTGATCCCAGCTTCTCAGCAGCTGCGCAAGTCACGGCCTTTAAGTCGCTTGCTGCTGACTCACGGTGAATCACTGCACAGTGGTAGGATAATGCCGCCTTTGGAGGGCAGAAATTAAGTTTGCGCTCACTTTAAGAACCTATTACACCCCAGAAGCAGTGTGAAGTGGCCTTTGTACCTCTGGAGTCAGGTTCATTGTATTTGCATCCTACTATAATATAAATTAGCATTATTTGCACATAGTCATTATTTGGAAGAAATGACAATAAATTAAGGTACCAAATTTGTAGTTAAGGGCCAGCAAGCTAGTTAATTAATATATCTCATTAGCCAACAATAAGTTACCCAAGCAGGACTATAAATCTATTCAGTGAGCTCCAGCAACTATGCGCATAAAGACCTGCCCCGTGCTGTTGGGAGCTCTTGATGCCGTTCGGCTGCCCTTTGTCTCCCTGGCTGTCCCCCCAGTGCCCCACCATCAGGGCTTCCATCTGCTTGAAAGCTCCTCTGGGCAGAGATCATGTCTTTGAAGTGGCTTGGATCCTCCTAGCACAAAGTTTGGGGCCTCCATGAAAATAATCGGTTTTACTGAAATTCAGTGCAGGGTAAATAGTGTGGTGCAAGTGGTGAGGATGACCAGCTGCTGGTGTACAGGCAGAATGCACTCAGAAAATCATTGCAAAGCTGGTTTCTAATGTGTTGGTGTCTCTTTCACTGGAATTACAGGGTCCACAGTACGCTGCATAATGTGAATTGCAAGTTCCAATTTTTTTTAATGTTTTTTGGTTTTTTTGAAGGCAAGCTGTGCAGGGCTACACTTAGCCGGCAGGCAAGACCAGGCAATGCAGCTAAATGCCACAGATGTACAATTTTTTCTAGTAGCTCCTACACCTTATTTTCACAGGAGCTGCCAATACAAAGAAGGATTTGCGACTACAGTTAAGGAGCATAAAAAGTACATGATGTCTCTATGAAAATTACAGCATCTTAGCTGTGGTTGGCTTAAGGGTCGGCTTTATACAAAATGCTGTACCGCAGCCAAGTTGTGTCCTGAGGCTCCATGTTAAAACACACAGAGCAAACAATGAGAGGAGATAAAGCCTGTCCTGAGAGCTGCATGCGTGACCACAAAATGCTTTACGGCAGCTCAAGGATGGTGCTTTCATTAACCTACTAATGGCTGCAGGGTACATGTGGCCCTACGAGGAGGGCACACACCCACTTGGGAGATGTCTTGGCTCTGGGAAAGCCAATGGGAGACTTGCCGTTGGCTCCCACGAAGCTCTTCTTGTCCATTACTGCATCCCTCTTCTGATGGCTGTGGGCCAATGTCTCAGCTGGTGTAAAAGCTTCCCTGCATCTACTGGGCTTCACTGATTGATTTCAATTGAGAATATAGTCTGCTGAATGCCATCTTCCCTGGCAAAAATGCATGTGTGCGCTAGCAAAACTCAAGGGCACAACCCTTAAAGTCTCCTCAAAGAAGGCTCACGAAAGCCAATAAATGATCTGGTTTATAAGGCAACTTTAGAAACGCCCAGACAAAGGAGACTGCCTTTAGCTGGCTCATCCTCTGACCATCTGAGAGAAAACTTAGTAACTACATCAACAGGCCAATCTCTTGGGTGCTATTAATGGGTGCATCTCCAATAACCTCAGGTTTCTCTGGCAAAGAGCTGGGACCCTTGCATCAAATGCACTTGAGGGCATTATCTTCCTCACAATTTGCAAAGGTGTTTGTGAATATTTATTTATAAAGCTTTCCTATTGTGGAAGTCATGTCTAGAAGCAGAGCTTTGTCAATGCCTACCAATTCCACGCACCAAAGCAAGTTTGCACAAGAGTAATAAAGTACAGAGTAAACAATGCATGGCATGAGTCCATGGAGCTGAATGTCTCCAAAAGAGGTGTCTTTGTGGGAGACATGGAATAAGATGATATGAAAGAATACATAAAACTAGAGCAGAAGGCCGAAGAAGAGCCAAAATTCTGCCTTGATCTACTCCCATTATTTCAAGCAGACATTTAGAAATGATGGAGTCAGTTTGAAGATCACAAGATTAAAAATAATCCAGGTTCTTAATTCTTCTGAGATTTTTTTTTCTGTTTGTCTTTAGCCTGCTTTTAAACAAAATCTACATCTTGCACAATGACATGACTTCAGGGCAGACCTTTGAGAACAACATGAAATATCGTGAAATGAGCCAGGGCATGATGAAAATGAAGAACATGGCGTACCTGTGCATGGCTTAGTGGAGAGAGAGTCCCAGCAGAGAGGTCAGGAAGAAGCTGCAAAGGGAAACCAAGAAGGAGCAAAAAGCAACAGAGCTTCCAAACAGAGGAAAAATTTTTTTTTTAAAGTGTATTTTAGGCACAAGGAAGGGTGAGTGGAGCCCAGCAGAGACCTGCGTTGCCACTGTACTCTTCTAGGTCCTCTTATTGTATCTGTCCTTAGCAATAGGAATGATAAAAAAAATTCAAAGAAACATACTTTTCCATACTGAATTTTCTGAGCAGCTCGCCTCATCTGTTGAATTAAATCTTATTCCACCAGCTATCACCAAAAAACAAAAATAAGAAGGCCAAAGTTCACTACTCTGGGATCCAGATGACAAACAAAGTGTCCCTGAGGTCATTGGCTGTTCAGAGATTGAGAGTATCCTTTTCCCAAAATAACCATATCACATCTTTTTCTGTTCTTAAAATTGTATTTGAAAAAGTCTTCTTGGAAATTCTTGAGATGCTTGGTTATGCTTTGTTTACTCTCAAATTGGAAGAAAAAAACAGTGGAATTCTAGTAGAGACAGAAACACACGGACTAGTGCCCCATTCATGATTTTCAACTCGATTTGTCAGATTCAACGCATTCAGATAGATCTCTGGGAAAAAAAATGAAAATAAGGCTGCAATGAATTGAGTACTGACTCATTTCACAGACTAAATGGGCCCAGCATTGAAGTGCCCCAGGTTTCTGTTCTTAGGGTCAACTCTAATTCCTCCACTTTCAGAGTCAACCCATTTCCATTCAGTCTCTCTGACTAAGTACTTCAGCCCTCTTTGGGAATATCATACTTTTTCTCAGGGGCATGCATTGCTTATGAAGAGCTTCCATGACCAGTTGGAAGGCTGTAACAAATGGAAACCTTCGTGTTGTTTTACTCTTTACTCCTTTAGGAGGCAGAATTTATTTGCTTCCTTAAGAAAACAAATGCTGACATATCACTTCATTTATCCAGAGTTTGGAACGCTGAAATCTGTGGTAACCCTTTTTTTGCCCACTTTCAGTAATATTTTGCAATACACACACCTACTCATTAGATTTAAAAAAATCCGCCAAACTCACCCACTCGCTAGATTAAAAAAAAAAAGTCCATGTCAGCCCAAATCCACAACATGATAACAGGCTTTTAAACAAATAAGCACATTTCTTAAAATGAATCCATATCTGCTAAATCACTTGTACAGCAGTGTGGTAAATCAACCCACAGACTAAGTGATACTTGATAGAATAGACTAGCTGGATAGAAAAGCTTAAGTTACTCATATGCAGCCAGCACTAATGTTTGCAAAGCCAAAATTTGCTGTTTAACATTTTGAACGTACTCTCCAGTTTGACTTTCTCTCTGTTACAAGCGCCTCATGTCAGCATTCCTTGGAGTCTGCATAATGTACATACACACTGATCTTTAACCTCTGTGTCATCACCCAGACCAAAATCAATAGTGGGGATATGACACTAGCAGGACCATTTGCCCATAGTAGTTCAAACAGACAGATGGGCTGTTGTACGAGCACAGGGCCAAAGAAACTTGGAGTCAGTTGAGGGGGTTTTATTTTTTTGGAGTGTGAAATGAAGCTCTTGGAAACTGGATGCAGAAGGAGGTGAGTTCAGCTTCAATGTCAGCAAAACCGCCGCAGGTACCGTAATCTTTGCACCCTGAGGCATGGTGAGAAGTTGCCTGCCTTTGGGCTTTGCTGGTTTTTTTTATTGTGTGGGTTCCCCCAAGATCCACATAAATATATCACTTTCTCTCTTGGACTAAACTGGCTCATGAATAATAAACGAAAACAGCAGTTACCCTCCCTAGTGCCTGTAAGACTCCTTGTCCTTGTCCTGCGGGACTGTGACCGTTTTCTCCCAGCATTCCCCCCACGGTGTATGAAGTGTGGTCAGACATTTGGAGCCTGGCAGCTGCTCAGGTGCCCACGGGGACGGGGCGGTTGTACACTGGATTGACTCAGGTGATGGTATGTGGGTAGAGGTGACATGAAATAGGGCCCCCAATGACGCAGCTGTGCGTGAGGCCATACACCAGCTGAAATTCAATTCTTTGAGGTCCTCAAGCACTGTGAGAGACACACAGGGTGAAGGTGGGAGTCGCAGTGTTTGGGCGAGTGGAGGTGCCCAGAGGGAGCAGCAGAGCCCATGCAATGTGACCCCCAGGGAAGGGCGACTTCGCTCCTTCTTGTACTTGGACAGTGCTGCAAAACGTTTTGCTTTTCTATGCTCTGGTTTTTCTGGTTCTGAGTTTCCTATGAGTATAAGCTCCCGGTTTTTAACAGTGCCCTTCCCCTCCTCTTCGGGGGCTGTGGAGTCCGAAGCGCAAAGATGCACAAAGCAGCCCGGTGTACTAATTCTTGAAAAGTTTTACATCGGAGCACTGCTGCCATTTCCCTCTCTCTGCATTTCGTTTTTCATGCTCACAGCAGTACATGACTGAAAATCAGGCAGACACCTTCAACTGTAAAAATAAAAATATTTTTAGTTCACATTTTTCCAAATGTCTTTTTCCCCCCCCCCAAAATGGTGTATAACTCTTTATAATACAGCCCAGTTAATATTTTCCTTTCATTCTACACTAGCATAACACCTTAGAAAGACAGGATGAAAAAGACAGACTGCACTTTAGCAATAGACCACTATTCCCAGGCAAACTGATCTTAAAAAAAATATCATAATGAAATCAATATGTATTATTACACATAATGAAGAAAAATGTATATTTTTACATATTAACTCTATTTGCTTTTACTCTTTACATGTAGTCATAAAAATATTTATTTTTGTTCTTAGAATAACAAAATGAAAGCTCAGTGTTCAGGTTTTATCTGGCTGGCACTTATTATTCCCATATGTTAGGGCAAAAACCAGATTTCTCTGCCAGTTAGTTCTGTGACTCTTTCTCCACCTTTTCATCTGATCCAGCGAAGATTATTTTCTTTGCAGCCATTATTGCAAAGAGGTGACCAATTGCCACTGGACACAGATTTAAAAATTAACGGATCAATTAAGTTTATTCTTCTTGTGAGAAAAAATGCACATTTTCTCAGAACATTAAACTCCATCTGAGGAACAGAGACAAGGAATAAAGATGCTTTTAATATTTTGCATAAGACCCCCTGTTTTCAATAGCAATCCTGTATCTGGATTTTTACTCTAGCGAGAAGTCCCACTCCCGGCTCTGCTCACTGAAAGTGATGACAAAGCGTCCTGTTGACTCTAATGGAGCAGGGATAAAAGACAAGAGGGTAACCCCAGAAGATGAACCTGGTCTAGTTGAAGGTGTCGCTGCTCATTGTAAGGGAGGTTGGACAAGATGACTTTTAAAGGTCCTTTCTAGCACAAATGATTCTATGATTGCATGATTCCGTGGTTCTAAGAAGTTGGTAAGATCAAGCTTTTTATCCCTGATATGTCCCAATAATCTAACATTTCTGTGCGCAAGCTGTTTTTGCACTGCATTTTGTCTGAATACACTACTAATCTATCTGTGGTGAGCTTTTGGAGGTGCAACATCACCCTCAAGAAGTTCAGCTGGAGCCAGAAAGCAGGTTCTGCAGAGCAGTATAGGGAAAGAACATATGGTCAGCCATGATCTGCATTAAAGAGCACACTCCTTCTCCCAAGGCACAGCATATTACACCAGGTCTTTGTCTGCATGCCTGAAACCTGTCAGGAACATACAACTGATACATAATCCGTAAAAATGAGTAAGTGAGGGAATGAATCTTTATCAGCACTTCAGGGGCAGTTGACTACACCTAAGAGAAGCTGCAGAAACATGTCTATAGCTCAGTTACAAACTTATTTTTCGCAGGTTCAATTAGTTTTCTCTGAGCTGCCTGCCTTATACTGCCAGTGCAAAGGCAGACCAGACAATTCTAGACATGACCATGACAGTGGTAGTGTAGCTCTGACCAATATTTGAGTCTGAAGCCTTTGTTTTTTTCTCTTTAGACCTCCAACATGCTGCCACAGCAGCACCTGGAAGTGCTTCTCAACTTCCATGAGCAGGAGTGCCTGCAATTGGCTTATTGCCTGGTGGGATGAGATGTGGACATGCACTAGTGCCCACCGCTGTGGAATATCCATGGGGTTAGAAGGAGCCCTGGTGCACACTGACTAGATCCCTGAGGTAACATTTGAGCAACACGGCTATGGGCCACATGCCTATGGAATTTATGGCTACAGGATCATACCGTCCCCTTATCCCAGTCATCATCCTAGGGAGTTTGCTGGAGAGCTGGACCACAAAAACCAAAAATGTTTTGTGTATAAGGTTATGGCCCAAGGGGAAACACCAACGTCAGATTTCCCAGACTGCCATGGAGCCCCTCTCTCACCCTGTGCAGGTGGGTGGGAGCAGGGCATTGCAGTCCAGCTGCGATGCAGACATCCACTGCAAGCAGGAGTTCTCTCTCCATTTTCAGCAGTGCCTCAGCCCAAGGACTGAGGACATACATAGCAAGCTGGAGTCAGCAGGCAAGAAAAGGACAGAGAGGGGAGGGAGTTCACAGGAAACAGGGTAAGTAAAATACTTCCCTTGGAAAGGTGGTGCAATGCTGTGATAATGAAGATACGATGCTTGAGATATCAACAGGATACCACGGGATCCTTGAAAAACTGCACAGCTTCTCTGCCACAGAACTTCATCCCCATTGGGGGTGTTATATCATGTTAGAGAGATTTAGATGGTTAATGTGATAAAACTTGTGAATAGAGAAGCTAGTAGGATCTTGAATTAGGGTTTTTTTTATCCTTGCACTCTGTGTGATTTGGAGTAACTCAAACTAGTAAGAATAACAGAGTATGAATTGGCTAGGACTAAGCCTTTTTGCCAGTACAGATCAGTTTTTAACTAACAACACACTCAAACCTTCCACAACCACAGAAATCTTGTAAAAGGATAACAGGTTTGCTCCTAGGTGATGTGTCATCTACTGTAGCACTGCATATATGCCAAATTTTCCAAAGGGAACCAGTGATTGTGGATTCTTCTATACCTAAATGTCATTTCCAAGAAAAATTATAAGGTATCTTAAATGGAAAATAGTATTTGTAAGGAAAAGGGTGATAAGGATGCAGTCTCTGAAAGATAGAGATTGTTCTGCAGAAGGCCATTTTCTTATCTTCAGGACATTCTTGGGGAAAAGTGTAAAAAAAAGTGCTGAGGAAGAAGGAAAGAGATCCGACAGCCAGTAGGGAATGATGAACAGAAAGGGTGAGAAAGGACACTCTTGGAAAGGGCTAGAAAGTAAAAGACAACAAAGAGGGGGAAGAACTGAGGAAGGCAAGGGGGAGGGGATGGGGAGAGGAGAATGCATGAAACAAAGGGGAAAGAAAGGAAAGAAGAAATGAAAGTGAGAAGGGGATAAAAGCCCCAGTTGAGTGCTGAGATGAGTACATCCAGTTCCTATTTTTTTTAATACATTTATATTCCAGGCAGTCTTTAGTAGGTGACTCTAAAGGCTGTGATTTATTATAATTTTTCCTTTTCAGCCCTGCAGAGGAAGGGGCAAAGGCCAGGAGGGGGCTGGATTCTTTGCCTAGGGCACGGCTGCTCCTCAGGCTGGCCCTGAATTCAGAAAAGTGCTAATGCTCCCTGGAGCTGGAATGCAATTAATTTTCTATGGCACAATGTTCCAAACAGAGCATATTTGGGAAGGCTCAGGTTTGTGATTCTAGGCTACCCTTAGCCTATCTGTGCAAATTGGAGCTGCGACATCAGCTCTCCACACCAGGTTATTATTTTATGCTTGGGAAACCAGCACATTTGAGATTTTTGACCTGAAAATGTTTGTTTGTGTGACATTTCTTTAAGTGAAGAGGGCGAGCATCTCGTTTTACCCACGTAAGTATTCTACTAGGCAGCCTGGCCAGAGTCCACTAGAATCGGCTGCAAAATCTCTGATGACTTATCTCCCACTGCATGTTTTTAAATTTTTATTTAAACTTCAGGGGATTTTTTTAAAAAAACACCGAGCAGAGACACTGGGAGATTTAGGATAATCAGTTTAAAACCACACATGACATGTAGCTGTGGCAGCATATTTTTTCCATGACAGCTTGTTGTGTGTCACAGGAACATTTGTCACTGATCACTCAATTATCCACAGATTATAGCTTAACTTCATTAACACTATCTCCTGGTAAAAATCGGGGCAATCTGAAGCCAATAGGTCCCGTCTCCTGTTGCACGGTTGCAATCACTAGATTATTGGTAGCTGAGTAGAATTTAATGTAGGCTTATACATATCTTTGCTTTAAGATACTTTGTTGTGATCTGTCAATAATGCCAATACTTTTTGGCTGCTCTGTACTTTAGAAAGCTTCAAAATTTTCTAATAAAACCTATTGTGTTTTCTTTATCTCTGGTTAGAGCTTGCTTGGTGGTTCCTGGAAACCTCAGGTAGACAACAAGCTGATAATGCCAGAGCCTTTCTGCGTCCTTTTTGACTACCTCAAGTTATAAGTGAAATAAACGAACTCAGATTTAAAATATGTAAAAAAAATGCAGGCATGTATCTTTTCCCTAGGGCAAGAGGGCAAGCAAATCCTTGTGTCTTCTACTTTTAGCAGAGATAATGTCTCTGAAGAAGGAGCAATGCCCTTATTTTGGGATCCTGGTCTGAAACCTTTCCAAAGCAGTAGCCCGTACCAGAAAACACGTTGTCACCTCTGGACAATATGCCACCTTTCATGACTTAATTAGAAAAAGACAAAATGATTGACCACTGCAGGACTCAGACCATTCCAGCCTCCATTGTTTAATAAATAATTCAAAATATTTGTACCAGGGAAGTATGACTTCATGGTATTTGAATAGGATATGTAACCCAGTGGAGGCTGATGGAAAGAAAACAAAATATGATGAATACTATATATTTAGACTATTGTTTGGTAGGTAAAATAGTATTTCCTTGTGAGTCACTGGCTTTGCTTGTGGATCAATACTGCAGTACAGAGGCTACAACTTTGCACGTAGCACAGCTTCTCCTTGGTTGACTCCTCAGGAAAGAGGATTTGAATAATCCCTTTGCTGGCATGAACATGCTGGCAAAAACAGGAGCTTCTAAACTGCTCTCCCTGATTCACTGGTGATGCAGAAACTGCTTTGAGGAAGGTATGGCAGAAGCCAGGGTTTTAGTTTAGGATGGGAAGAGTAACCTCATCTGAGAAGTCGGAGGGTCCCAGTGAGCACACTTGGTGCTCACAGGGACACTCTCTTCTCCTTCTGTCACCAAGTGTTACCCTGGCACATGCGGGGCTGAAGCCCCAGGTCTGAGTTGTTGCTCTTTACTGTCTCTGCCAGAGCCGCTTAAATGGGAAACAGCAGAAATTGTCCATCAAATCCAAAAGATGGGAGGCTTTGCAACTTGGGAAATCCAGCCTGGACCCTTCCTACCACCACTGCCCTGCAAGAAGGCAAGAAGGCTGAATGGAGATACATTCCTATCTTCTCCCAAGCAATGTACTACAGCTGCCAAGGTTGCAAAACTCTTTCGATGGCTGCCGGATCATCAAACCTCTTTTTTTTTCCTTAAGCCTAGAAGATTGCGGTCAAAAAGTCAAGAGTAGAGCCAGTCTCAGCCCTCATTGTTTTCCCTATGGAGGAATATTTTCTTTCACACTGGCTTGTGGACCAGGCTCTGTTTTGGTTGCAGTTGGCAGAAATGTCGGCAGCCTGGCAATGCCCATCACTGCACCTGTGAGTAGGTCTGAGCTGTTGCTGATCTAATGTGATTGCTCTGCTGAAAGGAGGTGATCCACAGTGGAGGTTTGGGGCTGGCTGTGGGAAGAGAGGGGTG
>NW_009726907.1:78050-86164 GCF_000703405.1 Apaloderma vittatum
ACACACAGCTCTTTTCTCTAGCTCAGCTTGAGTTTTGGGCCTGAAGGTGCACAGCGTATGGTATCATCTGAAGGGTGAGTGTAAGAGCTTTGAAAGAAGAAAAAGAAGTCATGCAGGGAACCTCCATAAATCTATCAGAAAGTTAAATACTGCAAAATCTCCATGTTGTTTACCAGCCGTGCCTACAATGAAGACAGAAATAGTCCTGGTGAAACATGACCTTTGATCAGCAAGGTGGAGAAATTAGGTCAAGCAGGTTTTTGCTTGGTTGAAACCATAAGCTGGAGATGAGAAATAAGAGAAATAAAATTCTCTTCCAAAAATATGTTAGTCTGAGATCTCCAGAGCAATCTGCGTTTCAGCAGCCTGCAGCCAACTTGCTGCACTTGCAAATCTCCTTGCATCAAGCACCTAACACAGAGGGCATGGGAAAACACATGCACACAGAACAGGAGAAATTGCCTACTCCATGAGCTGTGTTTTGATGCTTAAACTACATTACAGGGCACGCTTTGGCGGGGCTTTCCTGTATGACTTTGGGGAAGCCCTTCCATTGGTTCAAACTCAGTCATCTCCACCTACAAAACAGGGCACAGTCCCTCCTGTGCAATGGCTGTGACACGAGGCATGCCCTGGTCACATTTTAGCTTAGTCGGTTAGAGCATGGTGCTGATAACACCAAGGTCACGAGTTCGATCCCCGTTCGGTCCCCATGTGTTGCCTGATCTAGTTGAGAGGCATCCCTGCCCATGACAGGGAGGTTGGATTAAATAATCTCTAAGGTCCATTCCAGCCTAGGCTATTCTATGATTCTATGATTTTGCAGACAGGAGGGTGCTCCAGGGTGTCACCGTAGGCACAGGCAGCTGCACGCCTGGGTCAGTGTGCACGTGTCATCTCTGCCTTTGCATGAGGGGTCATGGTATTGCAGTGGTGCTCCTCCTGAGCACCTCAAAGATGTCTGGGCCCAGCACAGAGCCAGAGCTCTGTATGCAGGGAAGGTGATCCTGTGCCCAGCCTGAGGTCACAGTGCCGGGTCTTCATGCCCCCCAAAACTTGTATTACCACTGCTGAGGTTCAGGCTGGTCCGAGGGTGAACCAAGGTTGAGTAATGCATAAAAGGCTGCTCAGAAGAACTTATAATACAGAAAAAATGCCATCACAGAAAATACACATAAATAGCTAGTCAGAAATTTGGGACAGGCATCCCTGGGCTTGTATGTGGGTGCCACTGACCTAAGCAAAGTCAACCCAGGCTGAAACAGGTGAAGAGGAGATCACATACACTCTCCTGATATCATTTCACATTTGATGACAACATTTCACAGACACCAGGCTTTTCTGCAAGCAGCAATTTAGCAGGGTCCAGAGATACGTGAGCACTCAGAGGATTAAATCAGCAAATGGGTGACATGATGGTTTGTTCCAAAGATCAGCAGCTCTCAAAGCAAAAGTAAACTCGCAGTGTTTATTATGAGTCACTTAAGCAAGCAAATTATTAGTAGAATCTGATCTGCAGTTATGCGAGTTGGGACCTGAGGTGAAGGTTAATTATTTGCTTTCCCCATTTAAAAAAAAAAAAAAGGAGAAAACTGGTTGCCAGCCTCTGAGGTGCTTTATCAACTGCCATGGGAAGATGCTGCCTGCACCTATCTGAGAACTGCTCGGCCTGGGCGTCTCGGTGCTCCCAGAGCTCACTGTGCTGCTGAGTTACAGAGGACGTGGAGCTGCTTTTGCACAATGAGGGCTCAGCCCAAACCCACTGACGTCCCAGAGAGTCCTTTCTTTAACTTCAAGGGGCCCAGAGTCGGGCTCGGTGTGAATGGCCGAGGTCTGCAGCGGGCAGCAATAGCCCCTACACAATGCCTGCCCTCCCACTGCCCTCCCGCTGCCCCTGACCTCCCGCCGGAGGTACTCACAGCCGCCCCAGCGCTTTCAGAGTCTTGTCCGGGTTGGTTAGTTGGTAATCCCTGTCAGTTTTTTCTCAGGGCAGTACCCTGTACGTAGCCGGCACTGGGATGCTGGGTTCTGCTAAGATCCCAAGAGCACAAGAGCAGATTGGGAGGCCTCTCCATTGAAAGGAAAGAAAATAGGCTCCTCAGGACCGAGTCTTTTCTCATCTGCTACCTGATGGGGTTGGGGTTGTGGGAGCAGGGTGCACAGGGCTGCCTTGTGCCACAAAGACTTCCCTTCCTCCAGCCCTGAGACCCGGTTGGGTACCTATCTCCAGTGTCATTCTGGACACCAGCATGGCAGCATCTCGGTTGCTCTGAGTTGCTGTGGCAGCCAACAGCTATTAAGGCTTGTCCTATACCGGCCTGATGTGTGGATGCTACACAGGCTCAAAACAGGAGGTGAAAGTGTCACTGAGAACAACCCCAGAGCTGCTCTGAGGTACTGGGGGCCTCTCAGCCCCTAACATGACCAATAAGGGTGGGAAGATTAGGGTAGAGAGGGTCTGCAGGATCTAGACACACCTCCAAGGGCTGAGGGGGACCTGACTCTCATCAGCTAGTTCCCTGGAGAGGCAGAGAGCCTGTGATGTTGGGCTGAGTTACCGTACCACAATAGAGAAGAAGAAGGAAGAGCCACATAAGCACATCCCATGCAGAAGAACTGAAGCCTGATAGATCTGTCGAGACTGTGCAAGTTCATCCAGCACAGCGCTTACCCTCAGTGCTCAGTAAATAAACAACAATAAAACAATGTAGATGTTTTCTGCATAAGGTAATAGAGTATAGGTCTCTTGAGTCAAATCTGGAGGCAGTTTAACAAGGCTCCTTGGAGCAGTGGCTCTGTGTTTCTTTCTGTTTGTAGAGCACCATGGTGCTATTCACATGATTTTTTTAATGCAATAAAATTACACAATAATGCAATACAGTAATAATAAATTAGAACAGAGATGGTTCTGAGCCATACCAAATGAGGAAAGGCAAGGTTTCACTCTTGCAATCCCAACTCATTCCATAACTCTAGGCAAATTGCTAGATTTTTAAAAGCAGCCTTGGGGTTTTTTTTCTTTTTCTTTCAGAGTGCCTTTTTAAGGCACTCTGTGATTAGAGCGCTCTTTGGGAAAACATCTTAGCATCCCTGCGGTTTGCTTCGCTCACTAGCGAGAGCTGCAGGAGAATTCTAACTCCACCAATGCACACAGGAGAATTAGGTGCTGTGATGATAAGTGTGACATTAAATCGGGCCTTTGCAACTCATTTTCTCTAGGAAACAGGCACCAGCTCTGCCCTGGGCGACAAGGTACGAAATGCGAGTTCCTGGGAGCACAAAGCTGGGGAGAGGCGAGGAAAAAGTTGCAGCCCAGCTACAGAGCAGCACACAGCCCTTTGAGCAGCCCTCTCCTCCACATCCCAGGGAGTTACAGCTCTTTACTCTTCCTTCTCGCTTTCTGCCAGTGTAAATTCCTCCCTGCGATTGCCGGGAGCAGTGGGGAACCTGTCAGCTCCCGGCTGGGATACCGTGGCCTTCACATTCAGAGAAGCTCTCCCCCACCCTCCCTCCTCTCCTGCCGCCTAAAATGTCTCTATCTCAAGGAAAAGCAGTTTAGCACATCGGCAGTCATGTTCAAATTCCAAGGCTAAGCACGCAGCCCGGGGCGGGGGGGGGGGGGGGCAAAAAAAATAAATAAATCAGGTGCTTCTCAAAAACAATCAACCTGATTCACATGCAGCTCAGCAGCTTTTTTGATGGCTCAATTCCAGATTTCACAGCTATTCAATAGTTCTCTTGTGTAGCTGATCCTTGTCTTAGAATTCAGCACAACTCAATCCATTTTCCCTTTTCTTTCTATAAACACCCCCCTCCTCCTCTTCCCCTCCCTTCATTTTCTTGATTTACATCTCTAGGGAGATGGGAATGTGAGGGAGAAGCTTGTAGCCCTCCTTCCTGGGGGGCCTTGAACTGGTGTCCCCTGTCTCAGGTTCCCATTATCCTCGCTGCGCAAGCCGCAGCCCCTCTGCACTCCAGCCCTACTCAATTGGAATTTAAATGCTTCATGATTGTTGTCTCACAGAATAGGAAAGTGCTGCATTAAAGAGTAAATTACAGCAGACAAGTAACTGCCTTGGGAAGGAGGGTGAAAGGAGAGATGAGCCCAGCACAATGCCGGTTTGCAAAAGAGTTTTTTTCCCAAAGATGAAACAATCTTCCTGGGACAGTCTCGTGAGATAAATATGATGAGGACAGCATGGATATTGGGCTTTGTCTCAGAGCAGAAGTGTAGTGTGCTCAGCCTGGAGCAGGCCCAACACGTGCAGTTTGGACACAGATAAGAATTGTGTCCTAGGGCCAAGAGTGTGTTCGAATCTGGGCTTGACATTTGCTCTCTTATGTGGGCTGGATCCGCGCAGTTTCACTGTGATCCTAAGCACTAAGCAGCTTGCAAGGAAGTGAGCAGAAGACATTTCCTCACCTCCTTGCTTTTGCTGCTTTTTAAGCACAGGCAAAGTTTAGAGTTCACTCGTGGGATCTCCTATGCATGCTAAGACCACCCCAGAGACCATCATCCTCTCTCTATCCACTCTGCAGTGATGATCATTTGTTGTCTAAACACTGTAGTTGTGACATTGGGAGCCTTTCCCACTTTCCTGCACTATGAACCGTAGAAAAGCAGAATGGAGAACAAAGCCCCAATATGTCTTGGTAGTTCTATATGCTTTTATATGCTTTAGGTCCAAGCCTGTGTTTTTCCACTAAAGATGGGCCCACATGCATCAGCTCTAAAGCCCAAATGTTCTTGCACTTCCTGAGAATGGGCATTGCTCCCCTTTCCTCATGTTGTGTGGAACTGGATGTGTCTTATGTTGGGGCAAATTGAAAAAAGCCACCTTCTCCAATACCAG
The DNA here is from genome assembly GCF_000703405.1 of Apaloderma vittatum. NCBI lineage: Eukaryota > Metazoa > Chordata > Aves > Trogoniformes > Trogonidae > Apaloderma > Apaloderma vittatum. Next base: position 82,904 of record NW_009726907.1, read on the forward strand.
GGCCAAGTATCTGCACCAGACCTACCTCTGGCTAGTCCTGCCTCCATATTAGTCAACACTGGGCTGGCCACAGCAGATCCTGAGGTTGTGTTTTGGGTGACGTCTCTCTGAGAATGAGATGCTGAGACATCTCAACATGGAGACAGCTGTAACCTTAGCAAAGATCTATTTTCTTGCCTGAAGAGTGAAATGTGCTCTCATGTTGGTGGCAAGTGCCCTGTGACTTCCTTTGGGTTATAAGGATTCTTCCAGCTACATTGCTTATCTGTATAAAATGGGGTTTCTCCAGCAGGACGGGAAAACTGGAAAAACACAGAGAACTGTTAAAATTATGGTTAACATTCATCCAGAGCATCTGAGGGAGGAGCGAAAATGAATTAGTCTCAGTGACTCAGCCACAGTGCCAAGATCTGGAACAGTGACCAGTCATACAAAAAGGGAGCAAACTTCAAGTATTTACCCTTGAGAGATACTGATGGCATCTGTCTCCTTAAAATTTTGGCTTTGCAGAGCCTGTCATATTAAGAGAAGATTAAACCAGCCAGGTGGTGTAAATCATAGGTCACAGAAGCCCTAGGAAAAGCATCAAAAAAAACCAGCATGTTCACTGAGATAAGAGAAAAAAGATCAGGAGAGTGTCTCTCTTCTTTGTTCAGCAGCATATGCCTTTCAAACTGTTAATTGAAGAAAGGTGCCATGGACACACAGGAAAATAATGCACAAATATGACTAAGAAAAATAATAAAACAGTGTGCGCACAGACGTGCACACAGTCCCTCCCCCTCCGAGATTGTGGGCATATATTTTTCCCCAAGCTGGCTCCGAGTGGCTTCTGTTTAATTACTCCTCTGGAACCGCTGTAGCAAAGGCTGTGCCAAAAATTTTTTTTCATTTGAAACTACATGTGAGAAATGCCCCTTGGCTCAATGTTGACAATTAACGTCTCAGTGCTGCAATACATTTTTGTAAGGTTACTGTATTTTTTTTATGTAGTGGCCGTTCTGAAACGAGGCTTTTCGAACAACCTTCACCAGGACTTTGCTGCATCACCTTGCTTTTGCATGTTGTGAACCCCAGTATCCCAGTAAAACCAGTTTGAGGAATGCACACAGCCTGTTCTTCCCAGTGAGAATATTTTGTATTCCGTTTGGAAAAGGATCTAATTTTAGAGCACACAATCAGGTGCTCAGAAAAGCCCATCAGAATTTTCTGGACTCCTATGGAAGCAACAGCATTTTTCCCTTCTAAACGCAACTCTACACCCCACGTAAGTCCCTATGAAGGGAATAATTAAAAAAAAATTCATTTTTCTAATCAGGTGCTTTAGACCCTTTGACTCGCCAGGCTCAGCACTATGTTGATTCAGGGCCTTGAGGCCCAAACCAAATGCCACCGAAAACAATAGGAAAACTGGGCTTTGGATCAACGCATGCACAATGCAAAATACTTTGGTCTGAGGGCTTTTGAGGACACCCAGCGTGCTGCCATCAGAGTGCTGGCATCCTACAGGGGGCCCACAGCTGGCTCGGGGGGTGCCAGCACCCCTCCACAGCCAGCCCACAGACCCACTCCCTTGTCCTACAGCACATGGAGCTCTGCTGCAAGGACACAGGTGAGAAATGCCCTCCAGGGCTTTGGTGAGCTATGCCTCTCCACGTCTGCCCCGAGAATGGATCAGGAGAGGAACCAGCCAAGAGAACCTCTAAGGTTGGGGACACAGTAGACAAGTCTTCTTCAGGCATTTTCTCTTGGCCTCTGTCAGAGACAAGAAACAAGATTTTGGGCTCACCCTCAGTGGCTGGTCATTTTTTTTTCAGCAAAGCTGTGGCTGTACCCTTTGAGTAGGTGAGACCTGGCCGTGTGCCATGAGAGGGCAGCTGATGGTGTGCAGAGTTGGGACAGAGAGGAAACAGTGTCAGGGTTATGAGTATCAAGATCCCTCTTCCCCGCATGACACAAGGGCCAAACTCCTCTGCTAACAAAGCCTCCATGCACCCCTTCACCTTTCTCATTTTCATGGAAGTGGTCCCTAAACTTCCCTCACTACCAGAAAAAATGCCATCTCCTCCCAGCTGTGCCCTCAACTGCTCCAGTCCTGCAGGACCTCTGCTTGCTAAAGGCAAGCAATTAGCACAGGTGTCAATTAAAACCATCTCTGCCTGCAGATCCCCACTAGCACCCAAAGCATTGGCAAAGAGCTACCGCATCTTCATCTGTGTCTGCTTCTGCCTTGCAGGCAAATGCAAACTTCAGGGTCCCAATCATCAGCCCTCACTTTGAATTTCTCTGCTTTGGCTGCTTGTCTTCCAACTCTTTAGCATGTCTTGAATGTGGCTTATTGTCTGCTAATAAAGAAAAGAGTGTTGCACTCCAGCAATGGCAAGATCTCAGCTTTCGTGCCCCGGTGCAGGGCCAACTCCTGTCAGGGAAAGCAGCTATCACTCGAGGTTTTAAGTAAACTAGTGCTCCCCCTAAAAACTGCTTCTGTTATATAATGCTCTCCTTCACCTCCTTTTAATGAAAACAATGAAGTAACTGTCTGTTTTTACCATGATAGGGATGGATCCAGCAGCCCTAACTTCTACATGTCTGTCTGGAAATCAGTGGGAGCTCTGCTTGCATGTGAAAGCACTGCAGGACCACAGTCAGGAGTGACTAACACAGGATAGTGCTCCCTACTTTGGTCTGAGAGAGGCCAGAAAAACACGGGCCACAATGCAGTACGCATTTCGCAAGCGACATTTGGTGTTAGCCAAAATATACATCAATAGGACGGAGGCATATAGTAAAAGGCACATTCCTTTATCACACTGTTACTATAATATCCCAGTGCTTCCACATTAATTTGTTCCCAGGAAATTCCATCTTCACTATTTCAAGCCTGTGGCTGTTCAAGCCACTTCAGATGATGAGAAATTACCCTACTCAGGAAAATAGAATAATAAAAACAGTGATTAAATTCTCCTTGAATCACAGAATCACAGAATCACAGAATCACAGAATCACAGAATGTTGGGGATTGGAAAGGACCTTACAAGATCCTCTAGTCCAGCCCCCCCTGTCAGAGCAGGATCACCTCCAGTAGGTCACACAGGAACACATCTAGGCAGGTTTTGAATGTCTCCAGAGAAGGAGACTCCTCTCTGGGCAGCCTGTGCAAGGGCTCTGTCACCCTTACAGTGAAAAAGTTTTTCCTCATGTTTTTGTGGAACCTCCTATGCTTTCATAAACGCTGCTAAATGAGGTGGGAGATATGATAAC
>NW_009726908.1:0-22076 GCF_000703405.1 Apaloderma vittatum
TTATTGCAGGACCTGGCTAAAAGCCATCACATTCTACTACAACATCCCTGTATTTTCATTTGAAGAGCCATTTCTCCTTCATTTCCAATCTGTTCTTTAAGCAGCTGCAGTAGAACATGGCAGGGATGGTTGCCTGTCCTTAAGGATGGGCAGCAAAGTGAGTTTAGGGAGAAAAATCTTGAAACCCCCACAGGATTAATGTTACTATAGAAATGGAAGACACAAAGATATTTTTAACAACTTCTAGTTTGTAATTAGGGAGAGATTCTTTATTTTCCTTTATTTCACTTTCATCTTCCCCTGTCGCTTTTGTTCCTGGAACTGCAGCATCACACAAGCCCAGCAGGACAAACTGTTCTTGTGAAAAACTGATTTATTCTCTCATCTCTGACAATCTAAGATGGAAGGATTAAGTGCTGACCCTCTGATCTTCCTTTTCCCTTGTCTCCATGTGTACACTTTGCTCTTGCTAGCTCGCTGACCAGTCTGCAAATATATTGCTCGAATGGCCCCATTCCATTAGGGAACTGACATCTCTCGCTTTAGAGTGTTATTAATATCAGTCCTTGAAAGCATTTAACCAATGACAATCTAACATTAGCTCACAATGGGATTTAAAGACATTACGGTTCATTAATTTAGAGTTTAATGCTGGCTTCTTCCAATCTGTTGTCTTTTCTTATTACAAACCACAAAAACCCAAGCTGTAAAGTCCACAGTATCCTGCATAAAATGCTGCATAAGGGCTTCGTTTATTCATTAATTGGTACGATTTAAACATACAAACCCTGTCGCTGGTTTGCAAGTTAGTTGTCAAAGAATAACTGCTGGACTGCTGGCAGATACTATTTTTGCTTCGCTTTTCTTCTTCTTGCAATTTTTCTTCCTGCACAGGCAATTTACATTATTATATTTTCCTCTCCCAGGAAGTCTCAGTAAAAGAGGAGAAACAAAACACACATTTCAATGTGAATTGAATTGAATGAACGGAATAATATTATTTAAACTTTTTGTGAGGATATTCCCGAGAAGGAGGGTAGGTTAGTAGTTACAACCGATTCAAGAAGCGCAGACAGAATGATGTTCAGTCCCGTCACAGTCCTAGTTCTTTGCAAAATTAGATCAATGTCATTGAGTCCTAAATGTTCAAAGAAAACAGAAGGAACAAAAATATGTCAGAACATCTTGTTGGAAGTCAGAATAAAATATTTGCCATCTTCACTTCACAGCCTGAGCTCTGCAGTGCGCAGTCGGGGAAGCGGAGGAAGTCGGGGGGCCTGGGGGGGCATCGCACTCGGGTCCCAGCGTGCTCTGCCAGCAGGGCTTGAATTCTGGGGCTCATATTCTTACATTACAAAAGGTAACAAGGAACGCCAGGGACTACTGCATGGCCTGACTTTAACTCCATGCCAGCTAAGATATTAGTATGTTAATGTAAAGCGATGGCAGCCACAGGCTCAGAGACAGAACACGATTCCTGAATTAACTTAAACACAGCCAAGACTGTTTTAACGTGGTATTAAAGCATGAAACATACCCCCAAAAAGTCAATGTTACTTACAAATACATTTTAAACACGTATTGTGTTTAAATAAGCCCCCAAACTGATGTAAATCGCTCCTGCCAAAACTAAATAAGGATAACATTTTGACTGGGGGAATGAGTTTATCCAGCAAGATTTAGATGTGAAAACAAAAACCCGGAACGTCGTGTAATATTCGTGTAGCATTCCTGTAACCACACTGTTCATAAAGTGTTGACTCTGCTAAAACCTTCAGTTTCTCCACGAGAGAACGGTAACAGGCACTGCCTAAGAGATGTGCTTTTTTCTAATGAAAAGAAGCAGAATATGTTTGTGGGGAGCTTGGGCAGTCTCTTAGGTCTGTCAGCACCTCAGCAGGAGTGGACTGTAGCGCAGGTTTTGTTGCCTTCATCCCCGTTTTTCTCAGTGTTTATTGACTCCTGTTCTGATTGAAACACACCGGTGTAAGGAATAATTCATAGCATTGCACATTTGCTCTTCCAGAAAATGCAAATCATAACTGTGTCTGTATCAGTGATAAAATGGGTGAGCAGATCCTCTAAAAAGCGATATAAAGCGAACTCTTACTGAGCTTCTCCAAACCCATGGAGCACTCCTCCTGCCTAACCATCCTGGACTGCTCACCACACACCACGCATGCTTTAAGGGCCACGGAGCTCTTCAGATCCATCACTCCGCATGCTCGGAAGATCTCCTTTAAAATCTAGGAACACAGCAAAGTTGAGGTTGTAAAGGAAAAAATTTGATTTATTCTTTTTCTTAGTAAAGGTCTGTCTGTACAGAGTAGCATGAGAAGGGATGAGAGCTGAGGAACTCAGTAACAGGCTGCCTGCCCTGCTCCCTTAACAGCTGCCTAACGTGCAGCTGATTTTTGTGGATGACTCTGAAGGCTATTTTCTAGGAGAAAAAGACCACAGAAGAAGGGGAAAAAAACCCCCAAGTTCTGTGTTTGCTGGTACAAATAGGACGCCCAAAGGCACTTGAGAAACAAAAGAAGCCAGTGAGCAACAAGCAGTCAGGTCTGCAGTGACCCAGCCCTGCCAGCCTCCCCCAGGGCTCAGGCACACACCGTCATCTACAACATCAGCAGATATCGGTATTTTGGGATGCGCCGTCACTTCTGTTGTGATACAAGTTGTAATCAACCCTTCTCAATCTCTCCCGGGTTTCTAATGTTCTCAAGCGCTTGGTGCAAGCCAGGGTCCAAACGCAATTAATGTAAAACATAAATTAATTAACTCAATTAATAAGGTGTAAATTAATTAATAATGCAAAAGACAAATTAATTAATGAATTAAAATAATTAATGACGCTCTAGCTTCATGTTAAACTGCCTCCCTTCTGTGTTAGAATGAGGTTGAAAGTGGAGCCAAGATGATGCACCAGAGCTCGTAGTCAGCGGACCCTTGCAGCAGTGAAACTGTACTTGACTTTTCCTGCCTCCACAAGAAACACATTCCTTCTGTCTCCCAGCCTTCTTACATCAAATCCCTTCAGATTCCAGAAATTTCTGGCTGCCACACACAGCCCGACTCTGTCACAACAGTTGCTGATGCAGTTACTGGCTTTAGACCTTCATGAATATAACGCCTTGGTATTCATCTCCCATCAACACTAGAAGTCTAATGTGTTTTTTTAAAGAGAGAAGCATTTTTTTAACCTGAAACTAATTATTGACTAAACAGTAGATAGGAAAGTGCTCCAGTTAATCGATCATTTTTAATCAGATGCAGGCTAGGGAAATATGGATTATTCAGGCTTAGTTGATGTTTGTATCGGAAATAAAATGCAAAGTTTGTTACATGTCTAGAGTCAAAAAAGTTCATCACTGAAAAAACATTGTTACTTGCAATACTAACAGGGCTTGTTTAATGAATATTCTATCAATTGCTCCCTGGAAAAGCCAATCCAGAATACTAGAAATAGGAAATCAAAGCTTGCTTACTTTATCTTGCTGACTCACATCTGATCAGCTTGCATTGATTCAGCCGTTCCTAGCGATCTAATTTTGTGCACATAAAACTTAAAAAAAAATAACATCAATAATTCTACAAAATGTCAAAGAATTAATACTTTGCATTTCTAAAGTATCTGCTATTCAAGCAGTACTTAGTGCCGGCAAAGACTAATATATTAAACCTGGTGCTTTCTCTGCGGGTTAGCTATCATGCAGGGAGGAACACTACAGAAACCCCGAGGGCTTGTTGGAGGTTACCCAAGGTGTCTGTCGCAGAGTAGGGAACAGCACTCATGCACTCACACGTTCTGCTTCCCCACCCTGCACTTCTCCTACCAGGTCATCCCAACTCAAATTTTGTTATCTCTGCTTCTGTGCAGAAATTCTCCACTTTGCTGAGAGAAGGAAAAACCCTCTGCTTCACAGAAAAACAGACGCTGGAATGTTCCAGTTGGAAAGGCATCAGGGTCTGGCTAGCTGCCTCCATCCTCCTCCTCCCCAGTGCCACGAGCAAGACCTGCAAGGTCTGCGACCTTTTCTGCTGCCTTCCCCCGGGGGCTCTGCTCTCAGAGGCAGTGAATTACTGACCACACGTTCCCTGACGTCACTTGAATGAATGATTAAATGAGAAAAATGTAATTGCTCATTTATAATGTTACTTAAGTGACTGGAGAATCAAAAGTAAATATATATATATATATTTAGAGGGGAAAGTAAACAGTGAATAAAGCGAGTATGAAGAGGATTCAGGAGCTCCAAGTTTCTTTTCATCTGGGATTTCTACACTTAAATGCTCTTACACCTGTTTTTGTTAGCAAATCTACGTGGCAGATGCAACACATTTAAAGATATTAGGTTTTTTCCAACCTTGGGATTGCGTTAGCTGTGACTTGCCATCCCTGCACTAGTCCATGATTTCTTTGTCCCCCGTGGGATGGGAGAGGAGCACGTTCAGGACTGTAATACTTCTGAAGCATTTTGCAAGAGGAAATGTGAACAGTGTGCTGCCCAGGTACCCCAGGAACACCCAAACTGCACGGCCAGGTGCAGCTGGACACGTTGAAGCAGGTGCCTTAAAGAATACACAAAAGAGAGTTCATTTTAAAAGCTGATCTTATGCTCCATTTATATATCTGGGAAAATATATAATGTGATAGCACAGTATATTTATGATCATTAAAATTCTACGTGGAAGTAAACTGCTCAAAAGATACTGCATTTGTGCAACCAGCACAGCGAGAGAACCTGCAAGCTCTTCTGCTTCACAGAAGAAAGCAGACAAGGAGAAAAAGAGACGGGAGATAAGAGAGATGATGGAGAAAGGAAAAGGACTGGCTGAAAAGGCATTAAAAGAGGGGGGGAAAAGTGGAAGTAGTTTGATAAAAGAAGCTCAAAGGAGAGGAATAGTAACTTTTGGAATGAACAAACTTACCCACAGATGACTTGCCACAGGGGAAGCTGCAGCACAGCAGCTCAGCGAGGATGCTCAGTGACCGGCCAGCATCTACACGGTGCTAGGGAGCCGGGGGAAACTGAAGCAAGGAGAATCATTCAAACTTTTTCATCCTCAAGAAGAGGCCTGAGTCAAGATTTCAACTACTTTTGAGTCCAAATAGAACATCTCAAAACTTTCTGCTAGAAAGTACCAATTCGTAGAGCTCCCTAGACTTTTTAATTTAAAATTAAGCTACAGCAATTACCATTCCATTTCCCTGTTATGCGTTAGAATATTAATTACGAATCAGGTTGAATAAGGTTTACCCAACCACTATTATCCATAAGGATATCAATTTCATAACTAGGAAATACAACACTACTTTCAGAGAACAGCTACCAATTTATATGTATAAAAATGAATTAACATACAAAAACATTAATATAAAAATACAAGGATTTATTATTTAGTATTTCTGGAACACTGGATGACTGTTTCCCTTTTTGTTGTGATTTAGAAAGATTCTACATGCCAGACTGTCCCCCTAATTACTCACTTTTTAATAATGATTTTCATATTAACTGTACGTATGAAATGAAAAATGATGAGGGCTGCATGAGACTATTGGCTCATGTTGTAACTTGTACAAATACAGATGTGCAGCTCGCCTCTCTCTCTTACATGCTTTTTAAACACTGAGAGAGACTTTGCTTACTTCCTTGAATAGATTTAATAGATCTTCACATCAATATTAGTGAGAAACTTTGACACAAAGTAGTGGTCTGGTCTGACAGTCAAAAAAAAAAGGGGGAAAAAAGAACTATCCATGAGCTGTGCTTTCTGAAATACCTGGAAATCTCACACTAACTGGACATTTTGGGCTCGATTTCACCCTCATGAACTGTTTTCACTCATCTGATTAATGGAATATCTGGTTTCAGCTGCACTTAAGCTGCATTTAAAAAGCATTTTAAGTTTAGTCAATTACTTGACAACATAAAGGATTTTTCTCAGTTAAGGGACCTATTCATAAAAACTTGAGTGCATAACAAAGCCTGTCTTAATTTGTCTTTATGGAAGGCTGTATCTTCAAATTCATCCTTTAGTCAGAGGATATAAAAATGTCTTCCAAGAGCAGCTGAGAATTACTACCCACTGCCAGCACCTGGAGAAGCTAAGGTGCGGACTCTGTAATGATTTTTTCAGTGTCATGTTTCTAGTCAGTGAAAAGCAGAGACTAAGCGACAGCGTCCTGAAATTCAGTAGCCTTGTACCCGCTGGGTTATTACACCGCTTCCCTGTTCTCCGTGCGCTCTGTGCCTCAGAGCAGAACACAGAGCAGTGCAGGCACTCGCCTTGGGGTGCTAGAACAGGTTAACACGGCTCAGCCGAACCGCACCGCGTGTATTCGCCCTTATTTTGCTCTCAGTATGAGGAAATCTGATCCAGTTTAAGATTCCTTCATTGCTGACTACAGAAAATCAAATTTGTTTTACACAGGCTAGGAGTGAAGTCACACACCATACTGTGAGTAAAACACCGCACGGTAACTTGGCAAACCATAACCAACACTGGCAGCCGGGAACGGTGTGGCAACCTGGCCAACCACTGTAACCTGGTTATCAGGACACACCCTGATTTTGATGAGGTAAATCTCACTTTGCTCAGGACCTCAAAAACCTTACTAAACCACTGCCATTATTTATTTCGACTGATTACTGACTTACCGATTCTGATTTTATATGTGTTTTCTTTCCAATGCAAGTCTAATATGCATGTACACATTACACGTACATAATGTACTCATCAGACAGAACGTACTCATCACCACACAATTGGAAGTGGCAGTCCCAGACTTTCTACGGCCCTGAATCTCACAGCCTTGCAGAACAAAGAGACGGTCCTGCTGAGGGTAAACATCCAGGGTGGCGTGCAGCACAAGGATTCGAATCTTCAACACATGGCTGTAGCAGACAAAGCACGAAAGCAGATTTTAGGTCTTCCCCTCCTGCTTCTCTATTTCACTCGAGTTCACCTTCTGGAACCTGTTTTACACTAAAGGGTACCAAGAGCTATATTCTAAGTTGCCCGTTTTAATGTGTAGTAAAAGCTGCCTGTAATGCAGAGTGCCAGGCTGCAGAGGACTCTCCAGAGGGAAGCAGCAGAAATCCCGCTGCTTGAGCACAGTGGCTAAATAAGATAGACTAGATAGGAAGCAAGCCTCTCTGTTCTCGTATTTGTGATAGGATGAGTTGGATTATTCCAGTTACATGATGCTTTCTATGACAAACAGCTTCTAAAAGCAAACACGTTCCTGTTCGTGCAGTAGCAGCAGATGGAAGATGGTCACAGAGCTCGCAAGGTAAGGCAAGCATCGAATAGCTGCTCATACTTTCCGGTCATGCTCGTGCTTACTTCTTACCACCTCAGCTGGTGTTTCTCCGACCCTATTTTTCCTGTGTGTTATCATAAAGGGTGAATATTTTAATGTGTTAATCTTCTAGAGACAAGCTGCAGATGGAATAGTTTCCCACCACTTTAATTAATGGACACCACGCTGCCCGGAGTTCCCACCAGTCACAGTTTCTATTTATTGGGAAACCTTTAACTCTCAGTGAGGAGCATCATTATGTGACACTCTACAAGTGAAGTATCTGATGAGAAGAGCGTGATTAATCAGAAAGCGTTCTGAACAGCCAGGCTCTTGGTGACAGGCCCGTAATCAGAGAGGCAATAAGAATGTGCACTAAAGCAATTTTGTGATTAACGTATACGTGATTCTGGCCACTGCTGCATGCAAAACAAAGCGCTGAGGACAAGCAGGCAAAGAAGTCATCAAAATTTTTTATTTCTCTAATTTTTCAAACGAAACCTGATCTGAGCAGGAATAAAGCTGCAATCAGCTTCTGCCTTCAAGCCCATGGGAGCAGTAGATGCTCCCTAATAAGCTTCCTTTTCCTAATTCCGAAACTGGACACTCCTTCTTCATTCCCTCACAGTGTAGTATATGTCAGGCAGTAATACTTTATTAGAAGTTTTATATTATTTGCAAGGAAAGCTGGGCTAGGCATGGTAAACAGGCATCAATTAGCATCAGCTCATCAAAAAGGGCCTGCAAAGCTCTTCTTGCCAAATGACAAAAACCACATCTCACTGTGCTAACTTGATGATTTCTTCAGTTACCTGTTTTCTTTGTCCATTTTCATCAGTCAGTTCAGATGGTGGTTTGTCTTGCTGTCATGCTGGCAGCCTAACCCAGAGCAGGGATTCCATTCCCCTGTCAGGGACACCTGGAAGATGTCCAGAAGTTAAACGTCACTGGTGTGCTCACATCCAAAGGCTTCTCTCGTAACAAGAAGCAAGTAGGTAAAGGACCAAACCCCAAAAATTTTGACTTCTGTGGGATTGTTGGACTCCTGCATTCCTCATCATCTCTAAAACACTTGCTAAAATCCTGCAGCAAGTAAAAATATGGGATCACTAAGCTTACCAAAACATCTGAAAATACGAGTTATTGCAAAGTTAAGCTAGGCTATTCATTTTCACAGTAAATAAAATACACTCTAATCCTTTTTCTCTGGAGAAAAGCTACCATAGGATGTAAGAACCTGCACACAAGTAGCTTGCTGTGAAGCCGTGTCCTGTGGGTTTGTACCTCAACTAACACCACAGCAGGTTCTGTGTGTGCCATATTCTTAGAAGGGGATCTGTGGATATATCTATTATAGGTGCTTTCACTCTTGAATTAGTAGCTCTGTGCCTACAGCCAAAAGTATCTTGATAATTTCTGAAGCCAGATCCCCCACCGCTGTGATCTTTGCCCAGCCCTTCACACTGGCAGAGAGCGGGTATAAAGCAGAGCAGCACTTTTCAGCCACTTTGTCTTCATTTTGCGCAGATGCAAATGACTGCAAAGGTGCAGAGCAATGGAGAATCCGGCATTTTATAAATATTAATCAGTGAAGAATTACAGTGCCCCTTTGTGGTACTAAGCATCTCCATTCCCAGTTCATAATGGTGCTGCAGCCATGGTACGAGCTTAATTTGCCCGTTTGCAGCAGCACAAGACAATGGCAGAGCCAGGACTAGAACCCGAGCTCCTCGTTAATCCTGTTCCACTTCTTTGGTGTTTGCCTTTCTTGCTGTGTCTGTTCCCCAGAACAGACAGAATGACATCCTAGGGCTGTCTCCTCACCTGGGGAGAATCTGTGAAGGTTCCCTGCAGCCAGAAGCTGTCAGTGTCACAGGAGGCTTTCCCCTGGGACAGGACGGTGACAGGAGCCAGCAGCAGCTCTGAGGGGATTTTTGTTGACAAAAGGTTGGTTTAAAAATAAGTATTGTCATGTTAATTGTGGTATTTCCCTTGACTCTGACATTAAAGGGCTCAAGAACACAACCTGCACAATCTAACGTCTGAGATGTACTGTAAATTGTAGAGAAATCTCAAAAGATTTAAAGGGTTGATGGTGCACCCAGAAACCTTGATAATTTGATCAATCCTGGATTTTTTGCAAGTGGCAACGGAAAGCAAGCTCTTCTGAGCTATGGCCAGGTATGCGGTGGTGTTTAAAGTACTCAGTGGTATCTGTACAAACAAATAAGCAAACAGACTACACAGAATAACATATTTCATCCCTGGAATTATTTACCTGGGATTCCCAGACAAGTCATTAGTAGAAATGTTTGGTTGTTTCACAACAACTTTCAAAAGCTTAATGTCAGCTGAACTGTTAAAATTTCTTTGTTGATCATTTAAGCAGTTTTAGAACATGATGGAAAGTAGCAAATAATCTCCAACGTTGCTTTTACTTGTAAAATTCCTGCAATGAGTCAACAAATATTCCTCTGAAAAGGAGTAGGGGACGCATTAGAACTTCAACTAGACAGTTCTTAAAACAGAAACTGCAGTAGGAAACATAAGGTTAACTCACAGTAACAGCCCAAGAACAATACACTTCCCCGTTTTTTGTCCCAGGCATCCAGCGCTTGTTTCATCCAGGTGACTGAATACTGGATCCACTCTCTACCTTATTTAGCTCTCACCTCAAGCAACCTCTGTGATATATCTCCCGGGTCTCCATTTGCTTCTCGGACCTGACAGCGTAAAAATACAGCAATATTACTCTGTGAAAGACCTTCCATACAAAATATGTCTCAAAGCAACACTCAGACTTAAACATCCCGTTACAGCACAGAAGAAAGAAGCTATGCTGACAATTTAATCTGAAAAGCAGTAAGAAAAACTGTACGAGGGACCTGCATGCCTACTTTGTCTTGCTAAGTATGTTAACAGTGCTCAGCTTACCAGCAAAACTGCACATTATTCCCCGATAACCTTAGTCCTGCTAAATGCCTCCGAAACCCAGCTGGAACAATGCACCAAACGGCCTTTTCATATACATGAAACACACCTACACTACCAACGAAGACACAGAACCAATGTGGATCTGATATGGCTCATATCTGTTTATATATATACACTTCTATATACTTGCATATCTTTTACGTTTTATGTCTATATATCTACACTTCTCTATATTTACATACCTACATATCTACCACATGGTATCATCTGTTAAAAAAACCTATTTTGGTCAAAATAAAGATCACGGTCTGAGTCCCGTGGGTTTACAAACCGAATATAATACAATTTTATATTGGAGGGTTAAAGAACGTCATTGCTACAACAAAACAGAATGTAGTTTGTCTGATCATATTGTTCTGTGCCATGAGGTACAACTTTGTTAATTCCTGCCTGGAAAAAGTGGCCAGACTGTCCAGCATTTCATGTTAACATCAGGAGTGTTTGGTCCTGGGCTGAACCAAATGCTCTTGGCACTTCAGCGGAGACTGCGCGTCTCCGCAAGCTGACGACTGTCACTGATGTTTTGACTTAGACAAACTCATTTGCAGTTCTCTGCATCTGTCACAGTCAGTGTTCCCGCACAACCTAGGTGCAGTGTTAGAAAATAAAAACGGTTCTGTTTTTTTTTTGCAGCAGTTTGGCTGCAAGAAGAGCGCAAACGACCATGAAGAGACGAATCAGACACACGATATCAGGAAGCAGCGTTCTGCCCTGTGATGCAGAAGATACTACAGGAGTCCCAGCAACTAGTATTTTGAGGGAAATACTTCTCCGTGTAAAAACACACCAGCACATTCACAGAGTTGTAATACAGAGGAAGAGCTTGGGCTGTCACCTTTTCAGATGCCATCAACTCCCGCTATTGTTTCCGGGATTGCACAGGCTGACAGCTTCTCCCATGTCACTAACGGGCACAAAGCCTCTAGGACAATTATTCCTTTGATGCAGGCCTGTTTAATAAAGCCATTAAAAAACAAACACTGGCTGCAGATGCACTTCATGTGAAAAACGGCAGTCCTTGCCTTCCCCCAGAAGCAGAAACAAGCAGATGGTGACCTCAGTATTAATGGCTCAGAGCAGGCAAAGCTCCCATTGGCACGGAAGGGTCAGTGGCACTTGTGAGGAGCACGTGGCGTTTCATGCAGCCCGCGCTGAGCACCACAGCAGTGTCCTTCCCAGCACACCGAGGGGAAATGCATCCGCCTGGAACCACGCTCTCCAGTGAAGGATCCCATCTCTTTCTCGCTTCCCTCTGTGAACGCGAGCACATCTCCTTTTCTGCACACAAATGACACACACTTAAGAGCCTCAACAAATGCTTAGCAGTGAAAAATTTCTAAGGCTGTTGGTAAATAGATCTACTTTATGTCAGTATTTGACTCAAAACCAAACTGAGATGCTACGGTCTAATACTGTGGTCAAACTGAGAAAACAATGAGGATTAAACACTGTACCAACAGAGCCCATAACCATAAGCAATGAACTTCTGGAAATGTAGCATTGCTTCTTAAAAATGAACTTTGTTGTGGTAAGGAGGCTGGATTAAAATGATCTCTAAGGCCCCTTCCTGCTTAGGTCACTCTATGATTCTATGAAGTGCTATTAATAAAAGCAGCCACCTTTCAACAGAATTAATTTTCAATATTGAATTAATAGTGAGAGGACCTCCTTACCTACCTACTGACACATCAAGGGAAAGAAGGATAATGCTGTCCTCTCACTTCTTAATTCTCAAGCTCTGAATTACACTTACTCAATATTCAAATATAATGAGCCTCTTCTCCAGTCTTCTCTACATGTCATAATATCACTGTCACTAATACAGTGTAAAAAGAGTCACATGTTTCTAAATTTAACTTATGGTGTTGCACGAGTACTGTGACTAAACTCGGTGAGAGGCCATAAAAGAAGGAAAGGCAATTTTATTTCAGCTAAAACTAACTTCACTCACTTGCAATCCTTCTCTCATGGATTCAACTCATTCTTTTATGGTCATTCTTTCACATCCATACATTCACAAGCACTACGTAGTCTGGCCATGGGGCACCAGGACGGCTGTGGCTAAGGCCTCATAATATATTCCAGGTACTTCTTACGCTGGAGTTAATGGTCTAATGTTTGGATGTGCCTTTTATACCCTTGGCTTAAGGCTCCTCAACCTTAAAACTGTCTCTCCCTATTGTCCTACCTGCCTGAGTGAACAGGCAGGATGAATGAACTGAGGATTTACCCACTGACTTCTGTCTCCTTATATGGGTGTTTTATAGCTCTAATTCTTTATCTTCCTGCTATACCTTCTTTGGATGAGAAAAACCCAGAGAGAACACACATAAAGATGAGGCAGAACTTCTTCTGAAGGGCCCTACGAAGGGAGTTTGCAGAGACCAGCAAGCCCTAACTGGCTAAGGACACACTGCTACAGCTCAGGAGCAGCGCACCATTCGAAAGGGACTGGAAGAATGCTCCTGCTGCACTTTCTGATTTGTTAGTAATTAGGAATGGCAGCCCTTACGCTGATGGGTCCCCAAGCACGAGGGCCAGATGCACTGAACACTTGTAGTTCTGAGCCCACCTGCCAGCGAAGAAGAGAAGTATCATTTGCTGAACATGGCAAGGGCACCTGCTGGTAAGACGCACTTCTGCATAACAAGTGACTCTACCATGTTCCCTAAAGCCCTAAATAATGTCATCATCCAAAAAAATGCTATTAATTTTTCATGCACATCATCTCGCTTGTGTGTGATTGTGCAAGTCCATGAATGCTATGAGGGGGTGTGAGAAAACCCAGAGCTGAGCAGTAAGCATTGGAACAAGCTGGGAAAAAGAATTTCTTAGTCATAAGCGACAATATAAATACTCTCTAGTCCCATTTACATCTGAGAAATCTACCCTCCAGACACGAGGCTCCACGTGTTCTCACCCTCCACACACGCTAGCGGATTTTGTGAAGCACAGGAAGAACCCCGCTGCCCACCATCGGTCACAGTCAGCTGTATGGCTTAGGTCTCTTCCCACTTGCACCACAGAGAAAAGAACTGGTTATTTCAAACAAGTTGAGTCATCAAATGCTTTTCAGACCTAAGCACATAAGCAGAAGAGCAGCTAAGAAAAATGCAGAGATCAGAAAAGGAAAAAATAGGCATTTTCTGCAAGAGTCATTGACAGTAAACACCGTGTCAGTGAAGAGGGAAGCACGAAGGTAGGGGAAGCTGCAGGGCAAAGGCTTCACTTTCAGGAAGTCATTGTGAGTTCTTTCATCCTGCCAAAAACAACAGAAAGCCACAGCAGAGATCAGCTGAGAGTGTCCTTTACAGACAGGAAATAATAAATGCCCAGAAATGACCGATCTGCAGGAAGCCAGTACTCATTAGAGATTTGATCTGGATCTGCCTAGACCCTTTTCTACAGTAAGATAATGTAGGACGACAAAAGACTTTTAAACTGAAGAAGAGACAGGTTATATGAAAAAAAAACCCCAGGTAACCCAGCTTTTAATGTGTAAAACATTCAAAGTGACCCCATTCAACAGAACAACAATGAAACAGCTTCATCAGCAACTCTTCCCTCTGCTCATGGTGCCCCCGGAGACAGACCCTTGCTCCCAGGCACAGCTCTGGATAGCTCAGTGCCTTGCTGACCGGCTTCAAACTTTGCCAGTCTCCTCCGACCCCAGGGAAGTTCCCTCAGGGATGCGGGGGGCTGCTGCCCACTGCTCGGAGCCGTCTCCATCGCGGCAGCTGGGCTGTGCCCCTCACAGCAGCCCACAGCTGCCCAGAGCCACCCCACCCTCCTTCCCAAGGGCTCTCCCTTCCCAGCTCCTTTGGGAGGGACACCGCATGCAACTGGGAACACGCACACGAAAGAAATGCCATCTGTCACATTTGAGGAGTTTAATCTGTGTATGCGTTGACCTGAGACGAGTTCTGTAGGCAAGAACGGAACCACACGCCACCTCTCTGGCTGAGCTGAGAGGGAGAGCAGCAAATCTGCTTCCTCTAGGCCACTTTCTTCAGATCTCCTCGTCCATACAACAAGGACACAGTTTCAGCAGATCTTATATTCCACAATATGGCGAATTATTTTTGGAGCAAGCAAGTCACATAGGCTTTGACGGAAGTACCGCGGGCAAAATCTCCTTCTGAATTCAGGTTGGACAAAATAGATGATCATTGTAAGTCCCTTCCAAAATATTCTCTCTCCCCTCTCCCCATTCCCCTCCCCATTCCTCTCCTTTTGTAGGGAGCCATGCCCTGACTTCACACTGTAGAACTGAATTACAAAGGGATTCTGATTCTTATTATCTGATTTCTGGCCACCACGACGGTATTTTAACCTCAGGCAAACCTTTTTCAACAACTGTGGGCATCGGGATCTTCTTCTATGCTTTAAAAAAAGGTAGCAGTAATAAAACAAAAAGCTGGATGACAAGAATCCTGCAGAAAAACTCAGAGAGGATCACACAAAAATGGAACTCCAGTAGAAAAGCAAGGCCATTCAAAAATGTTGGTGAAGTAAAGGTTACACCAAATGATCTGCAAGTCCAGAATATGAGGAAATTGCTGACAGCGTTGACTTTGTGCTTTGAAATAAAGATATAGAAATAAGCTGAGAATTGAGACGCAAAGAGGAGCCACAGCTTGCGTTGGAAGGGGTCTTAAGTCTTCGTTTTCTCCCAGACTCTTTACTGAGCCAGCTGTCTGCCACAGCACTTCATTCCAACTGCAGTCTTTTTGCAGGATGATGACCCGTGTAGTGGGACACAAGTTACAACTCTCCTCAGATCATTCTGAACAGAATATTCAACAAGCCACCACATCTGTAACTGCAGGATGATGACCTGTGTAGTGGGACTCAAGTTACAACTCTCCTCAGATCATTCTGTACAGAATATTCAACAAGCCACCACATCTGTAAGAGGAAATGAGGACCAGACTTCTCACCAGTGGACTTAGAGGTACATTTCTCATATTTGTCATTCTCAGTACTTTCAATTGGCATAAGATACTCTGAGGAGTCTCACTAACTATGCAGCAGAGAGCTTTTATCCGCTATCTCTCCCCACATATTTCTATTTAAAAGTCAGTTCACCTCTATCCTCTGGTCACCACTACATAAACTAGACTGAGACCTGGCTAGCTACTGCCACTACTCTTACAGCAACAACCCCATAAACACTTCAAAGGAGCAGACATTAGCTGCTAGTTTGTCAAAACATTTCCAAGGCCGGTCGCCAGAGATAAAGCTTGTGCCTCACCAAACCTTTCCCCACAACAGCGAGACGCCGATGCTGAGACGGGCTGTGCCTTGCACCAGGGCTGAGGGTGGTGGATGCTGAGAGCCTGCCAAGCAGCACCAGAGGCATCTCTATGACGGACTGCGACCAGTCAGCGTTAGTCAATAACTGGGAGAGGTGCCAAAGGACCCTTCCATCAACAGCAGAACTAAGAAGAGCTGAGTAAACGCAGGAAAGGAACACAGTGCTTCTCGGGGAGGGAACATTTTAACATTTAACATTTTCATCACACTTTCCCAGAGATGCCCCTGAAAAGTTGAGAAATAAGCTCCACTAAAGCCTACGAATCCTTTAGGCTTTTTTTATTTTCTTCTGTGCAATGGAATAGACGGTGACACAACCAACCACAGCAGAAGTGTTTTACTAGTGTACCTCTTCAGCATAGGTTTATTAATTAGTTAAGAGCTCAGAAAACTAGTGAGACATCACTTTTGATCATGATATGCTATGTGTTGATTTTGTAATTAATTGCAACTTTCTACAATAATCTTTCTGACACTAGCTAAGCAGCTGCGAATACTCTAGAGCAAACCAAGTGCCTCCTCTTTGAGATGCACGTAATTGCCATGCCAGGTGACAAATGTGACAGATCTATCGATATCAGAGCCAGAAGTGGTACAAGTGTCCCTGCAGCTCAGACTACTTATCTCCTGTTACCCTTTATTTTGAACAGGAAGCCAGGGAAAGTCTAAAACTGTACTTCTGGCAATGAAAAAACACAGACTCATTCAGCAGTTTCTTAAAACTCCAGCAAAGTGTTGGTACAGAAATCAGGCAGGTGGCTTGGTGATCCAGTCCTCATTAATCTGCCCTCTGGCATGTGTCAGTGGTCTGAGAGAATTTTGTATTATGCTTTAATAAAGCCCTTCAAGACATATTGAATGTGTAAGTAATATTTCACCAAGGGACATTTGTGTGGCAGTCCCTAGACATGGGCTAATTAAAAAATATTCAAGGAAAAAAAATAAAGAATATCTGGCTTCAACAATGCAAGAGTAATACTTTGTCATTACTCAGACTCATGTTATTAGATTTGTTTGGTCTTTAGAGGACAGTAAACAACACATACAATCCCATTTAGAAATTTAAATGAACAGACTCCTCTAAGTTATTTATGCCTATGTTCATTCATCTACAAATTCCAAAGTATTAATGAATAGGAAACAACAAAATGAGATAGAAAAAGAAGCTAGCTCCCTCAATTGAAACCCCAAAGAAAATATTCAGGCTAGTGTTATTATTTCCACAGCTGCTTGATTATCAAACAGTTATATCAGTGTCTCGAAACAGTAAAATGTATCTGAGGGGGAGGAGCTGGGAAGAGATGCGTTCCGTGCAGGCGCGATTGCTGTTTTCAGCCCAGCTTTGGACTTTCCTCAGTCTAACGTAACATCTACTTTTGTCCTCTTTCCATGCCATTAACCAGGTCCTCTTAGGACAGCCCTAGTGGTATTGTTTAGAAGTGTTCCACTCCCACGGTTTTCTTTATTAGAACCATTGCCCTCTGCAGAATTATTGATGTGATTCTAATTAGCTCGCAATGCTTTCAATTAGAGGACCTGTAGCTGCCCCAGTTAAAAAAAAATAATCTTGGATCTCATCACTTTAAAGATTAATAAAGCCTCGGTATTAATTCTCCCTGTCTGCTCACTTCCACCATAAATTTTATGTGATGTGGAGAGAGGAGACGTGCGAAGTCCCCAAAACTGTGCCAATTCAAATGTCTACGGCACCCACGAATGAAGTGCCAGTTAGAGAGCTCTGATTAATTCCAGTGTTTCAGAAAGGTCATCTATTTTGTTTCTGCCGCTGCATGGGCAGTTTGCCTGGCTCATGTAGAGGAGAAAAAGTAGGTCATATTTTACAGTGTGAGAACCGTATGAAGAAAGGCCTAATCATTGAGCACATCTGCCAAGAAGAAACACCAGAAGGAAACGTCTCCATGATCTATTTCGCATACTTCTCTGCAATTATATTTTCTTTAAGAGCTGCACTGCAGGACAAAAGTGTTATGTCAATTCACTGTAGATTAAAATCAATAAATCAAGTACACCACAAAATCTCTTCTGCTTGCTTTGTAGATTTTAAGGAACTATGTAGCAACGTCTGAATCTTCGTAGCCTCTCACAAACATGTTTTGTCATTCCTCATAAAGAAAACCATGAACAAATCCTGTGCTTACTCAAGAGCAGCACGTAAGGCTGGACCAAGGCTGTCAGAAAATGTGTAGTGCAGAACCAGGTCCTTGTAACCTCACAACAGCTCCGAGGAGCCCTGTGTACCCCACTTGTCCACGGTGGCCCTTCACGCCCACGTGCACAGGTGCCCTAGAAGCTCCGACAGTGAATGCGACTTCTGCCAACATGTCTTCTCCATATCCTGTCAGATGACATCTTTGCAAAACTACTTTCTAGATTAAATGTACAAATTTCTCTTCTACACTTCATTAAATTTTCACGGAATGTCATAGAAGGAAGAGGATCAATTCAGATCTGGACAAAACAGGCCGGCTCCTGTTTCACAGCTCCTACAGATGCTTTGCGTCCTCTAAAGACTGAAAGCGGAGCGGCTGCCGTCAAAACAGACAAGATGAAAGTGGCATTTGCTCAGAGGACAGCTATTTATTATGTCATGGATACGAACGTTAGGGGGATTAAAAGACCAAAGGTTAATATCACAGAAGCATCGAATCATAGGAGTGCCGGAGTTGGAAGGGACCTCAAAGATCATCTAGTTCCAACCCCCCTGCCATGGGCAGGGACATCCCCCGCTAGATCAGGCTGCCCAGAGCCCCATCCAGCCTGGCCTTAAAAACTCCCAGGGATGGGGCTGCCACCCCCTCTCTGGGCAACCTGTGCCAGGGTCTCACCGCCTTCACAGTGACAAAAATGGTACGTTAACAGGTATCCAAGAAAAACTAAAATCCGAAGATTAGGCAGCTTTCTTCCCCTATCAATCCAATGCATGAAGCATTCCTGTTTGTAAGCTCAGGGCTGGAAAAGGGTCTGAAAGCACAGGAGGGACCATCCTACATACATAGAGTGACAGAAGAATTGTATTTAATCAGCATTTTAGCTTCTATGCAGCAGGCATAAGGTGCCCAAACTTATGGAATACCTCTGACTACAAGATCCTTAGCAAAGAAAAGTTGCATTGTTTTAATTTTTTTTTTTCTTTTACTTACAGGTATTTACCTGGAAAGGTTTATCTTCATTTCACATCAGAAGCAACCTTGCAAGCATCTTTGCCACTTCATTATCCCCCACAAAACAGCTGAAAGGATAAGTAAGTGAAAGGTAAGTAAGTGAAAACCTGGCTTCACTTAACATACTGCTGTACATTGTTAATGAAGCCAGGATGTCCCCCGTTGATATTTCAGAAAATACAGCCCCTGCATATGATGGGGATCGGGATTATCTTGTTCCTTGAGTGAGAGAATATGAAAGGGAATAACATGGAATCTTGAGGACAGAATATGGAATTTCCTGCAGAATTTAACCTGTCTATTTTCATTCACCAGTTGTAGGTCTCCAATATCCTCAAGCGAAAGCTACAAAGGAACACAGACTACAACACTGCTTACACAGTGTAGATATATTTGTGAATTACGTATTAGTGTGCGTGATATTGTTGTGATATACGCTAATTAATAAATTGGATTAATTTTTAATCCAGTGAATACGACCAAGAGGCAGAATATTAAGTGGATCCTATTAAAAATGTTCTTTCTTCAAAATCTTTGGAGTATACTGAAATTGCCGTGAGTTTTTCTATTTATCATCCATCCCTTCCAAAGAAAGTCAGTCTGGGCATTCTCGCCACAGCACCAGTGCCCTGCTGTGACAATTACACTGACTTGATGGGTTTGAACAGCAGAAAAAGAAATTATCCTAAACTGGGTTTAATTTGAAATACACAAGTCATTGCAGTACCAGCAGCAGTTTATAAGCTAACATCAGGGAGGCAACCTAACAGTTGTTTTATTTTTAAACAATCTTACATATTCAATTTCTATGCCGTCTAAGGCCAGTGCTCACACCAAGCACTTTTGCATAGAAATATACACACATAAACCTTTACCTATGATCTCATTTAGAAAGAAACTACAATATGTTTAAAATCAGCAGGGTTTTTTTGTTGTTTAGGTTTGGTTTTTACACGAACAGTACCAATAGGTTACTTTTCTGGGAAGAACAGGCTTAGAAAACATAATTACACGACAGTGCTGTCTAGAATCACACACAGGCAGAACCTATAGAACTTTTATAGCATGTAAATACATGTTGAGCTACTGAAGTCCTAATTTTTATTCCTCTCAAACTTCAAACCACACCCGTATGCAGCTCTGGTAACGTACACATTTCAATTTATAGATCTTACTTAAATTTATAGCTCATCTTCACAGTGACCCTGCAAATGAATGACAAATATATCCTCCTCTCTTCCAGCTGAAAGCCAGACACACAGCTCTGCTCCAGGGCACACTAATACCCAAGTCCTGGGACTATTTCCCAGTGTGCCAGGCAGTTGGAACAAATGACACGATGCAGACAGTTAAACATCAACTGCTCTGTATTAACACCAGTATACCAGGAAACGAAAACGATTAACACCCCAAAACAACAGGTCCTTGCTACTGCGGAAGGTAAAACCGAATTTCAATATAGAACATAGAATCATAGAATCCTAGACTGGCCTAGGCTGGAAGGGACCTTAGAGATCATTTAATCCAACCTCCCTGTTATGGGCAGAGATGTCACCTCTCGACTATAGGACTAAAGTCCCACTTAAGCGAGCTGTGCAGACTTAGGCCATCAGTGCACACTGATTCTTTGCTTCTGCAGCCCCTCTTGTATCCAGTCCGTGTCGTACATAACTTAGTCTTGGTTCAGTAAGGCCTGACCCAGCCACAGAGACAGCACAGGAGCCACAGCTACGACGAGTCTCTCGGGGCATGCAGGTGCCAATTGCACGTCTGGCCGAGCGGCCACACACGTCCTGCTCCACATTACTGACGGTACCAGAGAGCGTTTTCATTCCACTGCCCTACTTGTAAATTTGACCTCTATCGTGTCAAACCTTCTCGGTATTTCAGATGAAATGGGAAAAATGCACAGTCCCCAGAAAAGGAGGAAAGTGTGCACTGTAAGTACTTACACGGTCTGTGACTTTGTTTCTCACCAAAGTGCTTTCCAAATAATGGCCTAAACAGTGTCATCACAGCAGACTTTTTTTGTAACCTGCCCTTCCTTACATTATGCATTATTAACAAAATACAGGAAAAAAATTGTCCTCTCAAGCACTGTCCATTTTTAGAGCCTTATTTCCTCCAAAGCTCACAACAGGAGAGGGAAAACTGAATAAGACAACATTGTGATGTAGTTTCAGGATGCTGTCATAAACGCTTTAGCACTCACATTCTGAGCTGCATTACAGAAAGCAAAAAGAATGTGTGCTGCAATTATTCTATCTTCACAGCAGCTGTGTCAAAATAAGAGGTATAAGTAAAATTTGCCTTAATTAGTGCAAGCAGCGTATGATACGAAGCCTTTCCACATGTCTTCTCTGCCTTGATTTCATCAGACACTTTTCTGGCACCTTTCATCATGAGTAGGTTCAATATGACCAAGTGAGTAAACAGGGAATCCTGACTGCTTGGTTTGCGTTCTCTCTTTCACAGACGCTGATACCACCAACTGACCTTGAAGTGCCAGACACCAGCACAGACTGGGCTTACATGCTGACCACACTCACCTCCTGAGGATTTTCCAGCCTTACCAGCCATGGTCTCAATCGTCTAGGCTTTGTAGCTGTGGGTTATTAGAAAATAAAATAAAATTGAATACGATCCTGCAAGTATTTAATTGAAGACGTTTTTAAATAAACAGCTTTAAAGAGTTACCACACAAATGGCTGTGCTTAATTTTTCTGTAAATCCCTATTATTTCTAACTACCTGCTGTTATTGTTTGTAGTCATTAAAAATTTAAGATCCAGCTATTTTATCTAATGCCTGATTTCTTGCAATGTTTAGAATAAGAGTTTACCCTGTTATCCTCTCTCCCATTTATAAAATGCTCACTAGCTGCTGTTTCTTTTATCTTAATTCTGAATATTTTCTTTCCTTGCCTCCAAATCTGACAGGTTTCCCCCCGCCCACCTATCTCTTCCTACATTTTCACATTACTTTGTGAAATTAGTCCACACAGCTCTAAAACTGAACAAGTAGCAAATAAGTTATGTGGAACGCTATCCCTACCATGTCAGGTCACCAATCTCTAGACTGTCTTCCTTTTGGAAAGGAGTAAGGTTTCCCACTGAACAGTGACTACTTTTCCTAGAAAAATATTACGGTTGTTATGTTCCTCATGCTGCTTCTTGCTTTAGAATTGGCATTTTAAACGCAGAGTAATACTCCATTTACATTATTGCTCCTTCTTTGCTTTATGTTAAACACAATCACAGAATGTCAGGGGCTGGAAGG
>NW_009726909.1:0-28068 GCF_000703405.1 Apaloderma vittatum
TGGCCCCGCTCCGCTGCCTCCCCAGCTGCCCCTCCTCGCTGGAGCTACCCTTGCTGCCCCCGCTCCTCGGGAACCTCCGGCGCCGCTGCCGAGCCGGGAGGACGCGATCCGTGTGGTGGTTGCACAAAGTTAAAATAATGCGAGGTCTTGGGAGGTGGGAGGCAGCCCGGCAAATCCAGGGTTAGGGTCCGGCTGGTGTGAATGATGAGAAAATAGGCTAATGATTTCTTAGCCGGAGGGAGGAGTCCGTCATCTACTAGTCTATTGTTCCCTGTTAAATGAGCTGTAGATTTATTTTGCAGACTGTAGCTCACCAGTGCCTATTTTGCCCTTGATAGCTATCACAGGCAACTGTTTTAAAAGCAAATTCTCTGTCAAAATCACTAGGATATTGCATTTGAGCTATCATTTTATTATTCTGTCTTCATTTTTTTAGCAGCTGGAACCACTTCCTTTTATTAGAAAGCCACACACTTGCATCTGAATATTAAGGGGACGTTGTCAATAAAGGATTTCTGGAGAGAATGATGGGCAGAGGGACAATACTTAATACTCAGTTACCCTGTAATTTTTTATTTCCTGGATAATCAGATTTTTTATTGCATGATATGCTCGATGAATAAATAATAGAATCCTTTCTGAACAACGGTTGCTTTGTGTGTTTCCCTGCTGCACACAGTATTCTTTATTATGGAGCCTTGGCCATAAATTTGAGCAAGATATACTTGAATATTCTCTGGCAGTGTTTGCTCTACTTCTACCTAACGTTGGCTTCATTTCCATTTCATATATAACTGAGAAAAAGAGGTTCAGCAATTCTCAGTAGTACTACACTTCACATCAGTAATCTTTAAAATCTGGCTTTTAATATCTTTGGTTTTCACATAGCCATTCTGTTGCTACACCTTTACATCAGTTGTGTGAAGTCATGCTTGTCCGAAGTAAATAATGCTAAATTTTTGATTTTGTAGGGTTTTAAAAAAACAAATCATATGCTTAAAAATTATTAAATGTTCAATTTAATGCTCTTTTCAACACATTCTTGTTTCTTTTATAGAAAAAAACCACTGGACTCATAGGATTTTCAGTCTTTAGGACTGAATGCATTACTGTTTTCTGAATGCAAAGAGGTTTAAATTCTGTAAGTCATACTGTTTGGTTTGAAGAATATATTCAACATAATTCCATAAGTGATTAGTTATTGAGGGGCTGACAAGTCAAGGTGGGAAGTGAAAGTATACATATTATCTTTTTTGTTAGGATTTGGGTGCCATTTTAAAATTTTAAATTACAGTTCTTATGATGCCTATTTAAGTAGGAGATTAAAAGTCTCTGTGAAGAGTATTTTTTTTTAATTCCTTTTTTTTATAAATGCAACAATGTTGTTTTGACGAGATATGCTACTTCAAAATTAAGGGAGGGGTCAGTGGATTTTATTTTCATTTTATTTGATTGGTAAAAATGCTTCAGATGCCCTAAAGCAAAGCGGAGTAAAGAAGATCTGTAAAATTGACTGTTCTATTACTTTCTTAGCAAAAATAAATTTACACAGTTAAATATTTTGAACAAAACAAAGAGCCATAGTATGGAAACACAAAGTGAACTGTAACAAATTGTTTTGCAAATATGTTCAAGAAATATCAAAAAAAGCTACTCCTTCAAGTACTTTCACTTCAAGTTTTGGGTCAACTGCTTTTTTTCCGTGAAAAGCAAAGCAAAAGATCTTATTAGTATTCTTGTAAAACCAGTAACTTGCAGGAAAACTCAATACTTTTGAAAACTACACCAGTCCTTTTTGAAATATTTGTTTCCTTTTTGTATTAAGACTTTTCAATATTTCTCCCTTATTTAACCTGTTTATCAAAGAACATTTCTTATTGGATCGCCAGAGATTTATTATGGTCTGAGGTGATAAGCTTATCTTCTAGAAACCCCAAGATTACTCTGAATATGAGAGGATACGAGAAATTGTGTATAGAACTGTACAGAAAACACATCATGTATTAGAGATAATATTAAACATGACTGGCTCAAATGTGCAAAAAAACCCTCTAACATTGTTTTTTTTGAGAATTTAATTTTTTCTGCTCTGAAGATATCCTAATTCCTGAAATGTTAATGAAAACCATAGGGAAACACTTAAGAAGCCAATATACAACTTCGAAGTTTCTTCAATTTAAAATTGAAGAAGTTCTGCAGAAAACTTAAAAATAAGTAACGGTTGTATTTTTCAAAAGAAATCAGAAAAAGTAATTGAGTTAGAACAGACAAATACATCTTTATTATCCAGACTGAAGAGAGTTAATATTTAAAAGGCAAAATGAACCAGGAAGAAATAAAAACTGAATTAGTGGAAAAACTCAATGTACTTGTAGTTCACAAATTAAGTTTTTTTATAACCATTTTAATGCTTACTTTGGCTCCATATGTTCATCAGTAATTCTGTACACAACTTATTTAATACAGTGCTATATTTCCTTTGAAGGATATAATAGCATTTTATTACACAGAACGATGTATCAGAATAATTGACGGATGTCTTTTCCTTAAAAGTCAGGATTGTTCCTGTGTTTTCAAATGTGAAGGTAAGTGCTTTGACTTCATGTACACAAGCGCTATATAAAAGCCCTAGGAGTCAAGAAGGCAGCTGCAACTATGTAATCTTTTTTTTTCTGTTTGTTTACTGCATGGTCTTGGGCAAGTCAATTAATCTCTCTGACACTGTTTTCTCATGTGTAAAATAAAACCAGAAATAGAGACATGACAGGGTTTATGTTAAAGTGATTTTTTAGGTCATAGAATAAAATGTACCACATAATAATAAACAATACTACTAGAATTGGGAGATAATACTTCCACTCAAATAATTTTCTAGTCAATAGTTCAAAAACATTCAGCGTAGTAAGTGAAGCTGATTTTCTGGTTATCTTCAAAAATTTTAGGTACCTCTATTTGCTTCTCATGTAACTATCATTATTGTATGGTCGATATTCACAGTTTAGTTGGTTTTTTTGGTTTTTTTTTAAAAGAATCAGCATTTTTAAAGGACATTAGTCATATGTCAATTAAATCATCTTGCCATACCATCTTTCTGTGTTCTGTTTTTCACTACTAAAATTTATGACTGGAAAAAATAGAGAAGAAATACCATCGGTCCTAATTCCACTAGTCATTTCCCAAGATACTGTATCCTTAAAATGCATCATAATCTTGTAGATCTCAAACTTCTCTTTATCAGGCTTCCCAGACCATGATTTTTTTTACAATAGGTCTCTGGTAAAATTTATCTCAAGTGATTGACAGGTCTGGGCTTCATGAAAACAACTTCTCATCTATATATACATAAGCAACTGCACTATGGTGAGGCAATATTAGCCTTTTGCAATCCAGTAATCCTGGTGCTTTTTCCCTAATGCTGTCTATTTAAAACTGTACTTTGGTAAGTGGCTATTGAAATTAGTTGCTGCCAAAAAAATCTACTTCATCTCCCTTTCCATTCCTTTTATGTGACTAACTAACCTGGTAGCATCCACCATTGCCTTGCTTACATGTGAAGATTACTCCAAAGGACTGATTTTTACCTTGAAGTGTTGATTTTGTTCTTATACCACTTGATGAAGGGTTAAAAAAATCAAAATTATATCCAAGATTGAATGCAGTGTAGTATTTCAGTGGCCCAGAGGCTTTCTTCTCTGTTAGGAGAAGAAAGTTCTATGTGTTAGTTTCCTGACTTTTCTGAAGCCTAGGATACTGTATAATGTTAATCTTTTAGCTGGATAAGCCCTTGGTTTCTGCAGCTACAAACAGAGCACCTGAGAAAATAATGGTGCTTTTGCAGATTTTGGCAAAAGTTTGTTGCTTACTCTGATCAAATGCACCCTTCATTCCAGCCTAAAACCCATTCTGTTCTCCTACTTGGTTTGAGAAGCTGGTCTTGACCTATTGTATCCTGAGTATTTCCACACAACCCAAGGGAAAGGAACATCAGTGTTTTCCAATGTACAGGCCAATAGAAAATGCTCTCAGAATTTAGTAGCAGTATCTAATTAAGAATTGTGTTGTTTACTTGTCTGGCAGTGTTTTATTGCCTTGTTTACTGCTAAGTGGTACTGGCACCCAAGATGCTACGATAACTGGCATATGCTAGCCTTTCCTCAAATATACAAATAATTTTTGTGACTTAGTAAACATCGTTGGATTTATAATCTTTATGAATTGTCCATAAAACATAAATTAAATAAGAAAATAGTATTGCCAGGTGTTTTAAATAAGTGACTATAAGGGCCTTATTTTCATGTTTGTTTGAAAAGGTTTGCACTTCTTGATTGTCACAGTTATGTGACCTGAGCAATACAAATAGGGTTAATATTCAGACTATTGAAATTTATAAAAATATTAGCTTTTAAAATTTGCATGTTCAAACACGTTAATATGAGTGTTACTGCAAATGAATGGTGCCTAATTTAGTGAATATGGAAACCTGGTAATTTGGCAGGACAAGCCCATCATAACCAAGTAGAGATTAATCAAGAATTTAAACACTTTTCATTAAAGACATAGCCATGTAAAGTTCTACCTTCAGATTATTAACACAAGTGTTTAATGTGTTTCTCTAGGGGAACTATGTAATGCAGGGTGTTTTTAGTATTAAAAAAAATAAAACAATATTATTTAAATATTAGTGGAGATATTTGTCAACGAAGTGGTTTTGTTTATGTAAAGGAACTCACAGACTCATAATGTCAGCTCTGTGGCACTCAGCTGATGCTCTAAACACTTCTCCTTGGGACACCAGGTGTGCAGCTGAGAAGTAATTTAGATGGGAATTTTGCATAAACCACTAGAATAACCTTAGTGAATTTCTTATAAAAGTTATCTGTTGTGGTTTGATCTCAGCCAGCAACTAAGCCCTATCCACTACTAACTCCCTCCCTCCCTCCCTCCTGGTGGGGTGGGGGAGAGAATCAGAAGGGTAAAAGTGAGAAAACTCATGCGTTGAGATAAAGACGGTGTAAAAGGGGAAGAAAAAGCTGTGTGCTCAAGCAGAGCAGAACAAGGAATTCATTCACCAGTTCCTGTGGGCAGGCAGGTGTTCAGCCACCTCCAGGAAAGCAGGGCTCCGTCACGTGTAGTGGTCGCTTGGGAAGACAAAGGCCATTTATATGCGGAGCATGATGTCATATGGTCTGGAATAACTCTTTGGTCAGTTGGGGTCAGCTGTCCCTGTCAGCTATGTCCTCTCCCAGCTTCTTGTGCACCCCCAGCCCAGTTGCTAGTGGGATGATGTGAGAAGGAGAAAAGGCCCTCGCTCTGTGTGGGCACAACTAAAACATCCCTATATTAACAACACTGTTGCCCACACAAATCCAGAACGTAGCACAAGGCCAACTATTATGAAGAAAGTAAACTTTTTCTTGCCAAAACCAGCACATGAACTGAAATGGACTTAAGTAATTTTAACTACATGGTGCTCTTTCATTAGAGAAGAATTTGGACCCAGCAGATGATTGGAAAACCTGACAAATTATGTTAATGTGTTAAAACTGTAAATGTGAGAGGAAGCTGGGAGTGTAGAGGTCCAAAAAGCAAGGCAGAACCATATGTCTGCTAAGTAAGTCACCTTGGTGGACAAGTTCTGAGACGGGATTTTTTGCTAGTGGAAGGCAAGAGTTTATGAAGAAAGGGTGTTAGACAAACCCTACTCTATGTCACTTGGTAGAATGACTTGAAAAAAAGTTAGTAGGTGCTGACTTGAGAAACGTCAACTTTCCTTTGTTAGTTTGACCAGTACGAGGTAAATTGCAGCTCTACAAAAGGGCATTGCTACAAGAGTTTGTTCTTCTAAGTAAGAATGCAGCTTGTTTCTGAGAACGAGTGTTCTGTTTTTGTAATATAGTGGATCACTACAATGTCTGGATCAAATCTGAAGCTCTTTTAGAGAAACTACCCTTAGTGATGCTTGTTTAGGCTGCATATTTAATGGTGATAATAGCATTTGCTAATAGGAATAAAATTGGATAGCTAAGATACTAAATTTGGTTGATGTTTATTTTGAATACAACAATTCTGTTACTTACATCTCTTCCTTGATGCATTAAGGCCTTAAGTTATATGTAACAGACAGCTAAGAGATGCCCCACTGTTGTTAATTCTCCAAATACTTTTCAATTTTATCTGTCCCCTCTCCTCTGTCTTCCCAATCACTTAGTGTGTCCTGCTGTGAAGATTTCGAGCTAACCATTTAGCTTAGTAATGCAGCTGCGATTACACGTAAGTGCCTGCCTAGTTCCAGTTATTGTAGATAGGTCTATATTGCAGTATTGTACTACAGTACTTGCACCGTAGTTTCTGAGTATCTTCTAGTACCTTAAAGAAAAACAGCTACAGACTGGTGCTAAATAAGACAAGTTCAAATGTTCATACAAATGTGAAAGGGCCAAAGAGAAAATAATAACATAGAGCATTATAGAATCATGGAATCATAGAATGATTCAGGTTAGAAGGGCTCTCTGGTCCAGTCACTGCTTAATGCAGGTTCAGAACAAGTTCCTCAGGGTTGCCCAGCAGGTTCCATTCAGTCTTGAAAAGCCCAAGGATGGAGGTTCCACAGCTTCTCTGTACAAATTACTCCAGTATTTGACCACTTTGTGGTAAAACTATTTCCAATATCTGATCAGAATTCCTCATATTCTGACTTGGGTCCTTTATTTCAAATCATATTACTGTGTACCTTCAAGAGTCTGGATCCATCTTCTTTATATCCTCTCCCTGGCTAGGGAGGTAGCATAGTTCTCTGGATGAAGTCTCATAAGTGCTGAATAGTTTTCCACTGAATAGTGTTCCACAGGTCTAGAGGAAAGTCTAGTGCTGGATGTGTTGTCTTCCACTGCTATTTATTAAATACATGTTTCCAGGAATGACTGGATGCTTAGGTAGATTAGTTTGCGTAGACTGGCTTCACTCTGCTTCTCCTTATGGGGCACCTGTTACCTCTTTTCTCTCAGATTTCAGGGGGAGAGTACAGCTGCAAGAAGTCAGGGAGGAAAAGGACAGAAAAAAAGAACTGTGCTTTCCTATCAAGTAATTTTTTAGGGGATCTGGTATCTCTCAGAGATATGAACATTTCCATTCTTGCCCCTTCTGCCTTGGCCCAAGCTGATCTAAGGCTATCCAGCTCCAGACAGGAAAAGCAGGCATGACAGGAATTGTTTGCTCTAGGGACAGCCATCCCTCCCTCCAATACCAGAAATGTATACACTTCAGAGCAAAATCATGCATTAAGTCCCTGGTCCAATACTTGAACCTATGCCTCTGACTGTTGAGCTTAACTTTCTGTTAACTTCTACCATTCTAAAGTTTCAGATGAAGAGCATTACGTGATGTGATGCCATGAAGACTGGAGATTGCAAAATAGGCCTAGAAGCCCGATTCTTTTCTTTTGCCACTGTCATTTTAACCTCTTCCAAAAGATGTTCCCAGATTTGAACTCCCTGGAAAATAGATCCATTTCTCCAGGACTGTACAGTCTAGAAAAACTACTGGGAAGCTCATCTCAAACAACAGGAGAAGGCTATAGAGAAAACGGGGAAAAATCTGCCATCTTTGAAGTATTAAAAAGCACTAGAAACTTCCAATATATTTGAAATAATAGCTTAGCTTAGTTTTGTTGCTCTTCCTGAACCAAAGTCTTAGAACTTCATTCCCATAGGGAAGTAAATGTGTAAAATGAGTGGTTTTGTCATGCATTGAGAGGGGGCTAATTAACCCCACCAAATTAAAAAATCTATATGTAAACAGATATTTGGATGGTTTTTAAACACACACATGCAAAGACAACAAAAACACATTCAGTCATAGGGAATTAAGTCCAACTGTTGAATTTAGAGTTGGAGGGGGTCAATTAGTAATACAAATTTATATTAAATATAGATAGCAGATAGAGTTTCTGAGAACATAAAGTGCTGCAAAGCTGTGCACAAGAGATCTGCAAGATCATGAGGCAGAACGTGTTTTCCACCCCTGTAGGATGTGCTATAATAGAGGGATGAAAATCCCCTGTCGGATTTTGAAACTGAGAAATCACTAAATGGACATCACTCAATTATGAACATAGGTTATCACACCTATGTTTTGGGATGTTATCATATTCACTTGTTTACAGCAGCTGACCATAAAACGTAGTAAGACTGAGAGCAGCTGCTGTTAAAATTGTGGTTCTTGTTTTGGATACGGTCATCGTTATTTTCTATTATTATCTCTAAGCTCATAATTTTAGGCTGAAGTTATCAACTTCTTTTATGTATTTACTTATTTTTCTCTCCACTTAGAAAATGAAATAGCACCCAATATTTCAAGGTAGCAATTGAGTTCTCAAAAAACTGTTAAGGGTCTTTTGGTAAAAGTGGATAGAGATGCTACTAATAAGAAATTATGGTAGCAAATGGAAGGAGGATAAATATTCTGCTGAACTGTTCCAACCATTTTTATAATATTAAAACAAAAATCACAAATTTACGTCCAAGATGCTTTTTTTTTTCAGAAGCACTTGTGTATGCTCTCTCTCTCAGACACTTGAAATATCATTAAATAAAACAGTAGTAATGTTCCATCTAATGACACGATAATGGTTTAAATGACTGCTACGTGTATATATGTGCTTCAGGAACTGATGTTCATTTAATTTCATTTCCCTCTGCACGCTTTCAAACCTTAGATAATCAGACACTCACATTTCTCTATGCGCCAATGTTCTGTGAGTTTTTAGGCATAATCTGACCTTGGCTGTGAAAATAAAAAGAGTTCACACTTAAGATAGGTGTTTTTATATATCTACACTGTTTATAAGCTTTCCTATAAGTGAGGGCAAGAACTGTCCTCCTGGATATTTAACATTACAGAAATTTCAGTAAAGATCCATCTTATTTTCATCAGTTATCAAGGAGTAAATATTGAATACAATAATATAATAATTAAAAAAAACAACAAAAAAACCCTGACCCAGTAACCTGAATTTCTGTTATTCACTAGTGTGACTTACTAAAACACGAAAGAAACTGGTAACTTTAACAAATAATAACACTCTGAGGACACTTAAGAAACAAAGATATGGGGTGAGAGAGAAATGATTTGAGGAAACAAATCCCACCACTAAATCTTCCCTAAAATTGTCTGGCAATTCTCTCCGTCTTTTGATCACTTTCACTAGCTTCCATCAGTCATCTCTATAGTGATTCGTTGACTTTCCTTAGGAACTAAACAAATATACACTCATGCTTACTGACTGTAAACGAGTGACAGGAAAGGCAATCACCTGGAAAATGTAGATTTTAATAGCATGGCCAACAGAGTATGTTGTGTACGTGTATGGCAGGAGATTGTTCTGCACAAAGTAGTTTTCCTCCCACTACATACTGCCAGAAACTCTACGTGTTATTGGGAAAATACAAATAAACTATTTTCCCATATTGGTCTTCTGAAGACTAGCAGAGTTCCTTGGATTAAGGAGGATTTCATATTTACAGTCTATTTTTATTTTGAAAAAGTTCTCCAGTTTTTCAAAAAGCTACAAGTTTAGATACATCTGTGAAAGGCGTAGCAGACCTTTTACATAGACATTTTAAAACTGTATGGCAAAAATGTTTTGTTTTCTGTTTATCATCTTGGAATCATAAAGCTGGGAGAGATGTCATAGCAGAACCAGCTTCTTTAATTTTTTCTTTTTATTCCATATTTTTAAAGCTTTAATCTAGTTGCTTATTCTATATGCTTTCCAGTTTTGATCCATACATTTCATTATGCTACATGTCCAAAACTCATCAAAGCCTTCAGCTAAGGAAATACTAGGAGTGGATATTGTAGAAGCGTAACGTAAGCGTTCTGCAAGTTACGCTTCTATTTATTCTAGTTTGGTGATTGAATTTTTTCCAATGGTATGGCAATATTGTGTCATAATCAGTTTCTAATGCACAGTAACCCCAAATGCTTTTCTACGGAACTGCCACCTAATTGTTATCTTGCAGTTGTGCAGTTTCCCCCAGTTGTACCTGCCAATCCTGTAATAATAAATGGAGATCAAGTACTTCTTTGAGCTCATGAAGCACAAAAAAAAATACTATAATCAAAACATCTTTATTTTTATAATATAACTTTTAGTATAACGTCAGTGGGAACCCCGGTTAGATTGCTAAAACTTTTGATGTAACATTTAGTGTTCTGTAAACAGAGAAAAGTCTGTGACTTGATATTTCCATTGAAATAACAAGCAAACTTCGATGCCATACAAATGAGAAGTGTTAGTGTAATATGAAGTGTAATGTAGTATAGGAATAAAATATAGGATGGGGTGGGTTTTTTTACAATAGATGAGTACTCAAAGGAAACAAGGTAAGGAAGTAACTTAAAGTGCCATTTTTCTTAGGATGAAGTGTGCAGCAAATAATTCAATTATTCCTTGTGAAATTCTTGTATCTGTTAAATAACGCAACAGAATAGCATAATCAACGGGAAGGCAAACAACTGCCTAGTCCTACCTGGATCCCACTCAGAAGCAGAACTGTGTCAGCAAAGTTCCTATTGTAAACTTTTTCTATATTGTTGTCCAGAGTGTACATTAGCTCTTTTCTGACCTATTGTAACTTTTAATGACTACAAAAGTCACTGAAAAATCAATGACTGGATCTAGGAAGAATAGAAGAAGAAAATTATCAGATCTGCAAAATAGTTTTTATAGTGTTTTAGAAAATCTTGATGCTCAAAATACAAATTCTAATATTTGATTCTACTTCTACTTAAAGAATACAGCACTGGAACAGGCTGCCCAGAGAGGCTGTGGAGTATCCGTCTCTGGAGAATTTCAGAACCTGCCTGTGTGTGTTCGTGTGTGGCCTGCCCTAGGGGATCCTGCTCTGGCAGGGTGGTTGGATTAGATGATCTTTTGAGGTCCCTTCCAACTCCTGACATTCTGTGATTCTGTGATTCTATGATTATCAAAGTATATGTGCACTTTAGCAAGGCTAAAGAATCTTAAAGTATAATTTGAAACATAGGCCAGAAAAAAATACTTGGTTTGAGTTGGCAGTAATGAAACTAAAAGAACAAAGAGGCTAACCTGGTACCAAAAGCTAGAGAAATGAGCAGACTGGAGCCCACATGTACATCTTCTGCCCTTCCAACCACATAACATTTTCACTGGTAAGTAGGAAATTAGCTAAGAAATTACACGATGAAATTACAAATTGACAGGTAGATGTCAATTAATTTCAACTCACATAACTTAATCACCATGATTCTTGCTTTGCAACAGGAAGGTGGTAAGACTGAGGGATCTCAGAGTGTTGCTGTATTTACAAGCTTATTTATTAAGACCTTTGGCTTAGTACGAGCTGTTGCTCAAATTCAACTTGATGACTTGTTTGCTCTTCTCACCAAAAAGCAAAGAAACAAGAGAGAGGTATGCAATATGGAGTTCGAATGGTCCTAACATTTTCTAGTTGTATAGTTTTATTCAGATAAGAAGTCAAATGCTTTTTCAAGACACTGCTTTGTGACAACAGTGATTACAGTCATTAGCAATGTGATATGATGGACTGAACACACGTTTAATATGTAGGATATCAAATTCTAATACTAATTTACCCCCATTCTCACTATATCTCAACTGTACTTCAGTCTTCCAAATATGTGATGCTCCTGTTTGACACTGCTGTGAAGCTTAAAAAAAAATAAAAAATATTATTACTATTTGAGATGGAAAAATGACACACAACCTCAAATTAAATTTATTAGTGAAAATCATTAAGGAATATCTCCAGACAAACTCTCTTATATTCCCAAGAGCTGAAAGCATTGTGAACTTAGCAAGTGCTTATTTAAAAAACCCTGGATCAAATTCTGTCATTTGCCAAGATAAGCTTAAAATGCACAGTATATTTAAAGGTGGAGCACCCTTCTACAACCCCATTTACAGCAGGGAAAAAATAAAGTACCAAGTTATCTAGACCTTGTGTTGATTTCCTAAAGTGCAAAGGGCTCACTAGAATGGAGAGAAGTTCCCCAAGGTCTAATTCTCCATTTTTGTATTCTCTTGGCCATAATGGAGGGTATGTTCAT
This sequence comes from Apaloderma vittatum, assembly GCF_000703405.1. NCBI lineage: Eukaryota > Metazoa > Chordata > Aves > Trogoniformes > Trogonidae > Apaloderma > Apaloderma vittatum. The sequence goes on from NW_009726909.1 coordinate 12,109, forward strand.
CTGTATCGACTCTTACCCCCTATGTGAAAATGCATTAAGATTATCAAATACGTATGTGAATATGTATTCCTCAGCATGAAAAGAGGTGTTTAAAAACAGACTAAGGTAGTGTTACTGTTCTCTTTTTAAAGATTGTAACATGATATACGTGCAGAAGTACACCATTTGAGCATACCTTGTAAAACAAACATAACACACCTGATGGATCTTGAGTAGTTCGGAAGTGTGAAATTCTGCTTTGCTATTGGTTATTCTTGGTAGTAACAAGATTAACTGATTGTGTATTAAACGTACACCAGCTTCCTTGCTTCTGAGAAATAACTTTGTTTTGGGACTTACTAGCTATTTTAGTTTATGATGTGGATCATATTAACATTAACATTAAGGATGTTAGCAGAAAGAAAAGAATATGTTACTTTCACAATATTTAATTTCCCAGCTGGATCTTGGAGCTTTAATTTCAAGTGTGATTATATCACTCTCAACATACTTACTGTCTCTTTCTGAAATTTATCTATTATTAAATTTGATTCTTCATCATTAAGCTTCCTAATTTTTTATGTTTTATACTTTAAAGAAGTTAATTCCATATTTAGAATGCTGTTCTGAACTTAAATATATTTATTCTGAAAACTGTGGGTAAAATAACTGCTTTCTGAGTAATGGCTGAAATCCATATAAAGTTCAATGCAGTGAAAAGGTTATTTTGTTGGATTTTGAAGGAACTGGAACAAATCCAGAGAATTTATACTGTTTTTATCATAGAATCATATAATTGTTTAGGTTGGAAAAGACCTTTAAGATTATCAAGTCCAACCGTTAACCTAACACTGTCAAGTCCACCACTAAATCATGTGCCTGAGTGCCACATCTACACATCTTTTGAATACCTCTAGGGATGGTGACTCAAACACTTCCCTGGGCAGCCTGTTTCAAGGCTTGAAAACCCTTTCAGTGAAGAAATTTTACGAATATCCAATCTAAACCTCTTAAACTTAAGCCTGTTTCCTCTTTTCCTATCATTTGTTACATGGGAGAAGAGACTGACATCCACCTCACTACAGCCTCCTTTCCAGGTGGTTGTAAAGGGCAATAAGGTCTCCCCACAGCCTCCTTTTCTCCAGGCTAAACAACACCAGTTCCCTCAGTTGCTGCTCATAAGATGGGCTCTAGACCCTGCACCAGCTTCATTGCCCCTTTCTGGACACACTCCAGCACCTCAATGTCTTTCTGTAGTGAGGGACCCAAAACTGAACGTAATATGCAAGGTGCAGCCTCAGCCTCACCAGTGCTGAGTACAGTGCCTGTACAAGGGAGACAATATCTTCCCTAGACCTGCTGGATACACTGTTTCTGACACGGGCCAGGATGTCATTAGTCATTAGTACCCACCTGGGTACACCGTTGGCTCCTGCTCAGCGAAAGTCCAAGCAAGCCTATAGCCAAAGCCTGTAGCGTTGCCTGGGGTTGTTGTAGCCAAAGTGCAGAACCTGGCACTTGGCCTTATTGAACCTCATACTGTTGGCCTCAGCCCATCTATCCAGCCTGTCCAGATCCTTCTGAAGAGTTGTCCCACCCTCGAGTTGATCAACACTCCCACTTAACTTGGTGTCATCTGCAGACTTACTGAGGGTGCACTCGGTGCCCTTGTACAGATCATCAATAAAGATATTAAACAGAACTGTCCCTGACACTGAGCCCTGGGGAACACCACTTGTGACTGGCCACCAACTGGATTTAACTGCATTCAACCGTGGCCTTTGGGCCCAGCCATCCAGCCAGTATTTTACCCAGTGAAGAATACACCCATCCAAGCCATGAGCTGCCAGTTCCTCCAGGAGAATGCCGTAGAAAATGCTGTCAAAGGCTTTACTGACATCCAGGTAGACAATGTCCAGAGCCTTTTCCTCATCCACTAAGCAGGTCTCCTTGTCACAGAAGGTCCTAGTCAAGAAGGACCTACCTTTCATGAACCCATGCTGGCTGGGCCTGATCACCTGATTACCCTGGAGATACTTCATGATGGCACTCAAGATGATCTGCTCCATGACTGTTCCTGGCACTGGAGTCAGACCAACAGGCTTGTAGTTCCCTGGATTCTCCTTCTGTTCCTCTTAGTGATGTCCACACTTAAATGGTTTCTCTCAGAGGTCTGTGCTGGGACCAGTGCTGTGTGATATCTTCATCAATGACATAGTGGGATCAAGTGCAAACAAGTTTGCAGATGACACCAAGCTGAGTGGTGCAGTTGATATGCCAGAAGGACAGTGTGTCATCCAGAGGGACCTGGACAGGCTGGAGAAGTGGGCCCGTGTGAACGTCATGAGGTTCAACAAGGCCAAGTGCAATGTCCTGTACCTGGGTTGGGGCAATCCTGATTATCAATGCAGGCAGGGGAATGATAGGACAGAGAACAGCCCCACGGTAAAGGACCTGGAGGTACTGGTAGATGAAAAGCTGGACATGAGCCACCAATGTGCCCTCACAGGCTAGAAGGCCAATGGCATCCTGGGCTGCATCAAAAGCAGCATGGCCAGTAGTTCAAGAGAAGTGATTCTGCCCCTCTGCTCTGCTCTGCTCTGGTGAGACCTCACCTGGAGTACTGCGTCCAGCTGTGGAGCCCTCAACATAACAAAGATATAGACCTGTTGGAGCAGGTCCAAAGGAGGGCCACAAAAATGTTCAGAGGGTAGGAGCATGTCTTTTAGGAAGACAAGCTGAGAGACTTGGATTTGTTTAGCCTGGAGAAGAGGAGGCTCCGGGGAGACCTTATAGTGGCATTTCAGTACTTAAAGGGAACCTATAAGAAAGTCGGGGGCAATCTTTTTAGTTGAGCCTGTTGTGAAGGACAAGGGGCAATGGCTTTAGACTAAAAGAGGGTAGATTCAGACTGGATATAAGGAAGACATTTTTTACAGTGAGGGTGGTGAAAGAGAGGAAGTGAGCACATCTGCCAGCTCTCTCAGTACCCTTGGGTAGAGCCAATCCGTTTATAGAAACATTTTTAATTGTCTTTTAAGGCAGAAGCCAAGTTAAGTTCTTTCTGAGCTTTGGCCCTTGTAATTTTCTGCCTGCATAACCTCACAACATCCTTGTAGTCTTTCTGAATTGCCTACCCCTTCTTCCAAAGGTTATAAACTCTCCTTTTTCTCCTGAATTCCAGCCAAAAGAACTAGTATAAACTACACTGGTTAAACTATGTTTATCCTCTGTAAATCAAGATTTAATTATAGTTATGTATTGTAATTATATAATTTATTTACTATATATAACAACCAGTGTAACAAATCCATGACTGATGAAAAACATTTAATGTTGTTTTTTGATTAATAAAAATGCTACACAGATGAAAACTAAAAATCTGTAACAACATTATTTCTGTCTTTTACGTTATCAGGTGTTAAGTTTTGAAATGAGCACAAACTTTTTTCCTTTTTCTTGGGAAAAAAATTCTGACTTCTGATATGAATGGCCCATTGTGGATATTTTAAAAAGTCATTTTACATTAGTAGAATGTAGCTGGCTATTCAGTGTGATATAAAACACTAATTTATTGAGATACTATATTAAGTTACAAAAGCCAGAAAATGTTACTTTCTGACTGACTCAGGCACAAAGTGGATATTTGTATACATTCTTTATATTTGTTATTGATATGATGTTATCATTGCCTTGGTTTGGGTAATGTTTAAACCTTAGACAGAGCAATGACTCATTCCAAAGACCAAACCATCCAGTAATAATTTAAAAGTTCGTAATACTTAAGTATATGATAGGAGATTGCAGATGCAGAGAAAAGAGAGAGTAGTTATGAGCAGCTTAACCTAGATCATAATTCCGAAGTGTCCTAAAAAGATTTCCTTGAATATTTGAAGCTTCTTGCTTGCCTAAAACTGTGGAGACCAGCACCTCAGCTGGAGTATCTTGGAATATTTGATCAGCAGGAGTTCAGTGTTTTAGCATTTACAATAAGGCAGTGGAGTTGTAAAATACTGACAAGTGTTGATACTGAAATAGCTGCACCTTCTGATTATGTTCATTCTCAGAAGGGAAACTATTTCCAAGTCATTCCGTATGCACGATACCTGCACTGTGCAGCTTTTAAATGGTATGAACTTCCATTTCTGCTTCCGCATATTTCATAAATGCTTCTGAGTTTATTTATTTCAGTATGATCTGTCAGCACTTCTCTCTCTTGACACAAGGAGAAGGGCATCTAAGTGAGGAGAAGGTGGTGGTGTCAGATAAAATTTCCTTTTTTTCCATTACTTAGAAGGAACATAATGGACCTTTGGGAAAGTATTAAAATTTAACACCAGTGAAATTCACGTATGCTACAAGTGGTTCAGATGCTAATTTTTAGTGTTCTTTTGTGTTTGTTTTTTCATCAATACAGGACAGCCCTTGCTTTTGGTATTGGTGGCTTATTTTACATGAGATATTAACACTGGCTATTACCTGTCATCTGAACAGGTTTAATATATGGCAGGATATATGGTTTACAATTAAATCTGTGGTACTTGATCTCATGCTAAACTGTTCCACTGGTCAAGCTTACTAACTTTAAGTCACATTCATGTAGAATGGTATCAGTATTTTTGCAAATATAATGGAAGAGTAGCCATTCCAATGGAATTGAAAGGAGAATAAAGGGTTAGTTTTGCAAATTACTTTCTGGTGGATTTCTCCCTAGCAATATAAAGAGAACATTTTCATCTTGTTTGAAAATTTGACAGGTGTTAATTGAGGCTTGGCATTGTGAGCTGATTTGGAAGTGGGAGTTGTCATACAAGAGATAATATATAAATAAGGTGGGGATAACTAATGAGCAACCTTGAAGGTGAAAGAAACAGCTTGTATTTGATGCTATAGAAAGGGGGAAAGGTAGCAGGGGAATGCACCAAGGGAGACAAGTTGAAGAAATTGATTAGGTAATTTTCTTTGCAGCAGCATTCTAGGTGAGTAATAGAGATACAAATTAATAAGTCTGGATATTGGTGCTGTCTTTGCAGATGGATAGGAAAAGTTGCATCTAAAATCTGGAAAATGTGTTTTGCTTTTCAGTGTGCACTTACTACCTTGCATAGAACACCCCTTGAACAAGTATCTTTTACGAAGTGTATGCATACTCTTAGGCACCTATATTCACTGTTGTTTAGTTCCTTGCACTGTCTAACCTGAACATGTGTGGAGGAGTTGTGCATCATCTGACTTTATTCTGGGAATTCTGTAGGTACAAGATCATATGTATGCTACTATAGTAGTTGATGTCTTTAATTTCTTGTCTATTTTTCTAAATACTTGTATTTTTTAAGGTATTTCAGTAACAATGTTATAAGATGATTTTGGATAAATATGAAATGGTATTTATCCTATTATCCATTTGTAAGTGAAATACAAGAAAAAAAAAGCACCGAGGGGTGTCTCCAAGCACATCTGGTTTATGTCTATTAGTAACAGAAAAAGCCATCTTCTTTTTTTGGTAGCATGTGCACATTCCAGTGAAACTTTATGTTCCTTTTGCCAGAACATGTCTGTTCTTTCAGCAGCATGTGGGTGATGGTGCTCAACTAGCTCACTCAAATGTTTGCCAATGAGACTCCTACATCAATACATCTTATGACATTATGGCAAGTCCTCTTACTATTTTACCAAAACAATCTGTTTGAGGCCATGACTTCTTCTTTGCTAACATTAATGTTCTAATAACAGGGGAAGTTAATGAGCTTGATTTTTCCAAGGGATACCTTGAGGGGTATTTGTGGATCTGATAAAAGATTTTGTTTCTGTGCTTCCTTTTAAAACTTTGCTTTGCACCACTTTCTACTCACTGTGATATTTTCCTATTCTTTCTTAACAGAATATAGATATAAAAACGACTGAAAAACATGGGTCCAATACTTGAAATAAGACAACTCAGTAATAGACATAACTTGATCCCACAGTATACCTAATGCATTTTGAATTATGATAATTGAATGCAAATTGCAATATACCTGGGTTCAAATATTTTGTGACCAAATTCCAGTGATGAATTTAGCTCTTGACACGTTTTTTTTGTCAGTTTTCTATTTTATGAAAAAAAGTGTGTTTGCATGCTTTTTTCAAAGTTACAAAATCCCAGTGATTTTCTAAGATAAATAAGATACTAAGAAATGTGTTGTATCTATTAAGAGGGAGCAGATTCTGCCTGTAACTGTAGGTACCTATAATTCAAAATCTACTTCAGGAAGTCAGAGATGAATATATATATATAAATCAAAGGGGGAAAAATAAATCTGACAGTATACATGCTTCACATGTAGCCTATAATAAAGTTTCATGCCGCTTTCTAGAAGTATGTTGTAACAAGAAGATGGCAATATACTGAAATTATATGGTAAGAAGTTGATTAAAAATGTCATCTAGACATGGGTTGCATAAACAGAAGTATCTAATCTGTATGTCTTCATGTCTGTTTATTTACTATTACAGCTATGATTTTTCAGGAAGCCTACAAAAACTAAGCAGCAGCCAGGTTTTGAACACGCAGGTTAAATAGTTTGCATGGAAATTTACATTACTGAAGTACAGAGAGTTTAGCTAAAAATCATAAAAAATCAAGATGAATGGTTAAAAATGAAACTCTAGGGTACTTATGAGTGTTGTGCCCTGCTAAAATATATACATAAATATAAAAATTATAAATACAGGACTGTATAATATTTTTCAGAGGTACTGACCCCATCTGGTACTGAATTCATAGTTGCTGCAGTTGCATGCCCTATTTAGTGAAGAGTATAAACACTAAAGAAGGTTATCTGAACATAATGAGTATAAGCAGGATGAATTTCACCTGTTTTGTGATAATTGTGTACTTGTACCTTGTACCATAACAGGAAATTTTATTCAGGATGAAGCTACTTCATGTATAGATCAGTGCATTTGGATAGCTGTGTAGAGTGTTGTAAGCGCTCTGTCTTGCATCCCGCAGCATTTTTTATTTGTCTGCATACCCACTTGCCCCTCTTTATAGATGCCAGAGCTAAGAAGGCATTCATAAAACAATTTGCAATGAAGAACAGCCATTTCTGTCCAGCACAGGTGTCAGTCAAGAGAACGAACAATGAAGGCCCTATCCTTGTTGACATACATTGTTGCAGAACTAAAACTCTGCTATAAATGTAGGAACGTTTGGCAGTGTCAGTTAGGAATTGAGTATAGCCCTGTGAGTTTTAAGGGGATATCAGACTGCATCCTATCTGTCAAAACAGGGCATTTACATCACGCTTCATACAAACATTATGGCTAGACGGAAACCACACTAATCTAACAGAAGAACTAAAACAAGTTTTACATGTCAGCTTACTGAAGAAGTGTGGATGTTTTTATCACATACATACAGATAATGAAAGTCTTTAAGCCACCCTCAGTGCAGAAGGCCATCCATAAGCAGTGGGTCCAGGATTAGACCTACAGTTTCATTTCAGAGTTTTGGTGTCATTGTTGACGTTATGTCACTGTTGGCACGGTGTCACTGTATATTACCTTGAGAAGTCATCCCTGCATTCAGTAGATATTTGACCCACCCTTTATCTTTTAGTTTCATAAAATAGACCACCATAAAATCAATGATGTTTATGCATAAGGAAAAGAGGTGAAAAATGGAACTTGATTCTGAATTACTTTCCACCTCTGGATTTTAGAGAGGTGCTTAAATCAAGCTGAATGTATTATTAGGTCTTATTAGCTATTTAACCAATTTTGATAGAAATATATGAAAACTCAAACTTTAGAAAGACATAAAGCATATTTCAGCTACTTGCTTTAGAACCAGGACAGTGAGGAAGTACTCTTGAATTTATGGAGAGGGATGCACTCCAAAGATTGTGAACATGTATCTTAAGCTGTAATGGGAAGTGAAAGGTTGGAGTATGTTCTAGTGTATGGTAGACCCTTTCAGCTTCCTAAAAAGTAGAAACAGATCGATCTTTTACAAGGAATGTGACTGAAGGTAAGAAATACAAAAAGGAGGAAATACAAAACTGTTAGGGAAATGAAAGTGAACTTTTAGAATGTTGATATAGTAAAAAATGTACATTCCCACACTTTGCTGGGGGAAGAACTGTGAATAACTCATTTACAGTGTTGTAGCCTGAAGTAGGATTGCAGACCTAGGCTTTTCTAGCACACAATATAGAGGCTGTAGCATAGAAAGTACTTCAATTATTCATAAAGCCCTCACAAATCTACCATTTTGAAGATATAAAAATTTCCTTGCACAAGGATGGCCAGCTAAAATGGAAGGTCACACAAAAGATGATTTTAGTCTTATGTAAAAATTTAAAGTGTCTTGTAGAATGAAGTCAGAATAATTTAGCACTGAAGAGATTGTAATTTGGAACTTTAACTGAGTTCCAAATAATTACAGCTGAGGAATAAGATACTGCACATTTTCGATAAGGTTAGTGATGAAAACAAGGTGCTACTTTGGGGTGCTTAATCACAGAGTCACAGAATGTCAGGGGTTGGAAGGGACCTCAAAAGATCATCTAGTCCAACCCCCCTCCAGAGCAGGATCACCTACAGTAGGTCACACAGGAACACGTCCAGGTGGGTTTTGAATGTCTCCAGAGAAGGAGACTCCACAACCTCCCTGGGCAGCCTGTGCCAGGCCTCCGTCAGCCTCACACGGAAAAAGTTTTTCCTAATGTTTTTTGTGGAACCTCCTATGTTCCAGCTTGTATCCACTGCCCCTTGTCCTGTCGTTGGACATCACTGAAAAGAGCCTGACTCTGTCCTCCTGACACTCTCCCTTGACATATTTATAAACACCAATGAGGTCACCCCTCAGCCTCCTCTTCTCCAAGCTAAGGAGACCCAGCTCCTTCAGCCTTTCCTTATGAGGGAGATGTTCCAGTCCCTCCATCATATTTGTGGCTCTGCGCTGGACTCTCTCAAGCAGTTCCCTGTCTCTCTTGAGCTGAGCTGGACACAATATTCCAGATGTGGCCTCACCAGGGCAGAGGGGAGGGGCAGGAGGACCTCTCTGGACCTACTGGCTACTCCCCTTCTAATACAGCCCAGGATGCCATTGGCCTTCTTGGCCACAAGGGCACATTGCTGGCTCATGGGCATCCTGCTGTCCACTAGAACCCCCAGGTCCCTTTCTCCTACGCTGCTCTCCAGCAGGTCAGTCCCAAACCTATGCTGGCACATGGGGTTATTCCTTCCGAAGTGCAAAACTCTACCCTTGCCCTTGTTGAACTTCATAAGATTTCTCCCTGCCCAGCCCTCCAGCCTGTCTAGGTCTCTCTGAATGGCAGCACAGCCTTCTGGTGTGTCAGCCACTCCTCCCAGTTTTCTGTCATCAGCAAACTTGCTAACAGTGTTGTCTAATCCCACATCCAGGTCACTGATGAATATACTGAACAGCACTGGCCCCAGTACTGACCCCTGAGGGACCTCACTAGACACAGGCCTCCAACTAGACTCTGCCCCATTGACTACAACTCTCTGACTTCTTGCCTTCAACCAATTAGTGACCCACCTCACTACTTGGTCATCCAGACCACACCTCCTCAGTTTACCTATAAGGATGCTGTGGGAGACGGTGTCAAATGCCTTGCTGATATCCAGATAGAACACATCCACTGCATGGCCATCATCCATCCACCTGGTTATGTCTTCATAAAAGGCTGTCAGGGCGGTCAAACATGACTTCCCCTTGGCAAAGCCGTGCTGACTGCTCCTAATGATCCTCGTATCCTTGATATGCCTAGAGACAGTGCCAAGGATAACCTATTCCATCACCTTTTCAAGGATGGACATGAGTGCAATATAAAACCTTTATGTTAGTTTATTTCATGGTAGTTGGTTAATACAGTTTTATTCAATGGCTAAATAACAGATATTTAGGCTTTGGATACCTAGTGATAATTCCACATGGTACTGTTCATACTGACTCTGTTCAGCACAATGAATACCACTTCACCTTCAGAAACACTGCATTCATTCAAATGAAAAAAAAAAACGGTCATAAACTTGGCCTGTTTGGCAGTTATCTATCTTTTGAGATAATTTTCAATATAGTGAATCTTGAAATATATAATATTTGGGTAGATAGTCTTGGCAGGAAATTTTGGAATGTATCTTACCCATCTGTTATTATTATTTGATAACTGCTGTGAATATATAATATTGATATAAGTATTCATATTTTCTGAACATTCATGTGCATATGTGATTCTGGTGATTTACTGAAAACAAATAAAAAGACCCGCAACAGAGAAGATGTATAAATATGTTATTCTCAATACTAAGGCTCACTGCACAACTTTCATTGTGTCTGAAAGAAGCAGGGACATTCTACTGTCCTTGTATAGAACTCAATGAAGAGTGTAGACTCAGTAATAATAGATTAAATATGAAATATGTCAAGACTAAGCAGTGTACATTAATTATGACAGTGACACCTTGATTAAAATGGAGATTAAATATGCACATGAGAATATATATTAGTAAGATAACTGAAGTAAAGTAAATTAGTAGATGTTGTAGAGCACTAGGTGTAAGATGTAGAGCTTCTACAATTTCACTGGGTGGAAATTGTAGTGAAAATGGGCTTTTTTCTGTAGGAATCAATTTTAAAGCCATATTTATAATTTATTATTGCAGTTATCTTATAAACAGTTCAATAATGACAGTTATAAAATGCTTTTCTTGTAATTTGTGGAAATATTGGGATTTTCTCTATTACCTGCTTTGATCATTTGTCATACAAAGCAATGAGCAAAACAGGGGAAGTCTTGTTTTTTAAAGCTACAGCATGAATTCCTACAACTAATGAGAAAACTTGAACATGAATTAGTTCTGTTGTTTCAGTTTTGCCTTTAAGAATATAAAAGAGATCTACTCAAAGAATGATTATCAAACACTGGTCCTGTCAAGCTGGCCATTTATATATGGCTCTATGCACATATAAAATGAAACTTTAATCCAAGTCCTATTTAAATATGGTTTTGATAATTTCAGTGTTTTTTTAACAGTGTCATTAGGAGCACAGAATCCCTTTTAAAATGCAGATGACAGGCCAGTTTTGCAATCAGAGTGTTTTGAGCCACACCTTGTTACTTGATAGTAAGCCCTGAGCTTGATCACCCTTTACTTCCTTCCTATGGAATTGACCAAAAGTTTAACTTTAGCTGGGTAATCTGAAGTCACCTTGATCAGAGCATAAAGTTCCTAAGATGATATACAGTTTTAGGAGAGTGATGTTGCCCCTTTCCAAAATCTGAAGTATATTGTGATTCCCAAATGTGTATTCAATTTTGTGGGTTTTTTTCAAAGAACACATTTTCTACACAATTATGCAGAACTAGTTATGTGTTTGAACTGAAATCCACTATTTATCCAGTTTTGATGAGGTGTTTTAAATAGTACAGGGAGAGAGTATGAAGAACATCCTTCATTACTTTTTTTTTTTTTTTTTGGTAAAATCAAATTACCTAAAATATTATTCAGGTGAAACAAATTCTGTGAATCTCCTGTGAAAAGCTTTCTAGGTTTCCAACTACAGCTATGGCAGAGGTTACTTTAGAGGCTAGTTTTGTGAATAGGTGATTAACTTAAGTACTATTCTGCCACTTTAGGTAATTTGAAAAGCTAATGAAAGCTCTATATGCTACGTCTTGTTCTAGGCATTGCACAGCAGGATATAAAATAAAACTGTAAAATAGTAAACTGTGAAATGTGCAGCTTTTTTTCCCAGGCCTTTTAATATTTTTCATGAAAATGCTATTTTGTCTGGAACATCTAGTAATAAGGTATTTTTAAAATTTAATATTAAGCATCCATGGAAGAGTGATGATAAAATGTATTTGTAATTACAGAAGTCTGTAGTATACTGGAGTCCAATATTTTTTACTAAAAACTCATATGTGCAGCTCTGTAGAAGGCAACCTATTTTATGACTCATATTTCTTTAAGCACTCAAGACCATATGCTTCCCTAGAGAACAGAGAGATATTCTAAATGCAGGATTCTATCTGGTGAGAATGAGAAGATAGAATTGTAAGTTGTGCTTCAGGTTACTTTAAAATAATGCTTGTAAAATTTAGAAACCTTAGTACTTAGAGGCTGAGATAGTTCAGAATTGATACCTGAAATGGTGATACACTATATAAACATAATTTCAGTTGCAGGTAATTATTTGTCTTCATCTGAAGATTGCTATCTTGCAAATTTTGTTCTATGATTTAGTTACTTTGAGAAAATCCTCCTATGTAGAATATTGCTTTATTAACTCTCTTCTGTGGAGTATTCCGTATATCTTGACTGATACTTAATGATATTTGCCTTTTTAATTTTCTTTCTATATTTAAATATTTAATATTACTGTAAAATGAGATTATAAATGTGGCTAGCAAAGCGTTATTGAGATATTTGTCTTAGAACTGTACAATACTCTCATTTAGTAAATTTAGACACTGCAAGAATCAATGTAGCACTGAAGAAGACCTGAACTGATAATACCAAAGAGTCATTTCCAGTAGAGTATCTTCAATGCAGGTGTTTCTAGAAAGACATCACATCGCTTTGTTATTCATTTAGTGTACACAGGGTTTGGAGATAAAAGAATGAAGTTTGTAAATGAGATTAAGAAAACATTGAAGTCATAAATAAAGATGAAATACCAGCAAGGTCCTGCAGAGTGATCTAGAACACAAAAAAATTAAAACCAGGTTTTAAAATGGTAGAAAACAAAGTCAGAAAACAAGAAACAAGATTATAGATAGCATACAGGGATATAAAAATCTATTAGTGATACAAAAAGGCAGAACTGTAGTCAATGCTATTTGTTTTGAGTCTATAAATTTTTCTGTATTTGCTATAGAATATTTTAATATTTTCTTCACTTACAGCTATAATATTTTAACATGGTAACCATGGTAATCCAGTTAACCCTGTGCTGAAATTGCTTCTCATTAAAGAAAATTTTTTAATAAACATTGTAAGGACAAACTTTTTTTTACTTTAAAGTCTGTGCTGGGATTCTATTTCGTGGAATTGAGGTAGAGATATAGAACTAGATAACACAGTGCAATATGGTAATTTTTGCTATGTTTATGGTGAAACTGTTGGATTTCGGGTAATACAGTTGTCCTGAGAAAAGTTAGATATCATTATGATTTTTCTGTGTAGAATCGATTTCATCAAGTTTTGGTTCTAACCCCTGGTGCTCAACCTGCTATTTCTTTGACAGGAACCTGACAGAAACAATTGATATGGTAATTTAGCGTTGCTATATGTAAGCAGAACCTCCACAGATGTATTGTAACAAAACCACCATCACATTACCCTAGCCTGTGTTTATTGTCACTTAAAACCCCTATATCTTAAGAGATCATATAGTGCACTATAACTTTTCATTTTTTTCATTAACAGTAATTATTCTTCTAGCTTACTTAAAAATTAGTTTGGAAGACTTTATATGGAAATGATTACTTTCAGATACTGCCAAAATTTATCTTTTCTCATCATTAAAAAATCTGTGAGCTTCAGCTGCCCAGTGAAGTCATAGGAAGAGGGACAGAAGAATATTCTGTTAGTTTTGTTTATTCCACTTTGAGTTATTTCCTTTTATGACATCTTAACAATCATTTTGCCACAATAGTGGTTTACAGTCTGTGAAAATGGTTGTATATAAGGAATAGAAGAATGCCTGCCCTCAGTATTAACATTTTAGTAGTTTAAAGATTGCTGATCCATACTGAGCAAAGTATCTCATCGAAGTAAAGCTGACTTTATAATAGAAATATATTTTTTTGTAGATGTGTATGTCTGTTTGTGAAAAAAAGATGAATGTGATACACTGATGTATAAACTTTTCTTGCAAATCATTAACACAGAATTTCATTAACACACAATTTCATGGTATTCAGACCAGTGTATCCACCTGATCAGAATGTGCTAGTCTTCTTGCTTAATATCATGGTTTTCTGAGGTGACAAAATGCATGTAGTTCAGAAACAGAATCTGAAGGCAAGCATGTGTAATACAGAAAAACTGTGGCTGACTTAGTTACTGAAACTATTATATATTATCACTGTGCCTGCTCAAAGAGAGACGATGTAGCTAACTATTTTAGATTGGGTCAGGACTGTGCTTTTAAAAAACTTCTGATGACCCCCTTATCTTGTTTCGGTTAACACTGAGTAGGTGTACTAGAGCCCATTAGTTTTAAACCTCTCATATTCAAAACCTAAACCAGGTGTTAGAGCGTGCTTTCTGGCACTCCAACCACTAACGAGCAGTTTGTCTATTGGACCAATCCAGAGGCAGACTAAGCTAAAGCTCCTGAAACAAGTAGCATGGATGTTGGGTCTCCTGCACCTGCTATTTCAGTCTTCAGGTATGCTCCTATTGGGCTTCACAACTTGCTAATGTAGGTGCAGAGGCACAGCCTTAGGTAACCTACTTGATTTTTCTCTCTCCTTAAACTAAGGCATAATGGCTGTTTATGATAATTACGGTTTTGACTTGGAGTTTTTAAATCACTCTGAATTTAATTATTTACTTGAAAGCACTTCTTTGAAGAGATCACTTTTCAAAGGTTTCAGTATTTAGAGATTCTCTAAAATACCTAAATATTCTCCAAAATATACTAAACTCTAAAATACATTTTCTGCAGTCACATATAGTCTTATTTTAAAGTTTACCAGCAGATAGCTGGTGAAGATTATAGCCAAAGTAGTGTGTGGCAGATGGCAGATTTTTCAAGAGAAATCCTGTCCGCTTGAGGCACCCAACTGAACTGTTTTCACATCTATTCAGTATTGAGGAACTCCCTTGAGAACGATGGTAACGTTAGGCATAGAATTATTTTGAGTGTGCTGGATGAATACCTGTTATACTGAATATTCTGAAAATACTTCTTAAAATTATTTGTCGTAAAGAGCCATACTTGCATAATCATGTGCATAAACATCAGTGTCCTTAAAGGAAACTGGTATTTAATATCATATACAAAACAAATGAAATGAATGAAAGAGTATCAGGAAGTTTTAAAACTCCAGAGTTAAAAAGAGACAGGTGTTTCATCATCCCTATCTAAAATGGATCACAACCTGTTCAAAGACACAGTTTGCAGTCAAGTAAATAGGAGCAGGTCCACGCTCAGTATCATACTGTAGCAAACTGAGCAATAAGACAGCACCTATATCTTCTTATATCAATAGACTGTTCTTAACATACTTTGTCTTTAGTTCCTGTGTTTAAAGATGTTTCAAGTTTCAAGGTACACAGAGTAGTTTTCTGTATACAGTCCACATAAAGAAGTGCTTAAGCATTGTGTAATGCCCTTTGAGACCAGCAAAGAGCATTAACTTCAGCAATTCTTGAAAAGCAATAGTAGAAAACAGAGAAGATACTTTGAAGTTGAATCAGGAAGTATAACAGCAACAATGGCAGAACACTACCACTTTAGAAAGTAGATAATTGGCCCTAAGTGTAACTCTTTTTTAACCAATAAACTATTGCATTTAATGTAACTTCTAATCCATCCATGAATTTACAACTAGAGAAGACACGTGGTAAAGCCAAGAGTCCATCATTTTCCTAGAGTATTGGGAACACAGATAAAAACATAAGGAGATCTGATAAGATATAAGTAGCTTTTGAAAAAGCACCTGAGGTTTTAAGATTCTTAACATTTTGTTTTACAGCTGCTGCACTGTACAATTTTTATACTATAGGAGTATTTCTATTAGGACAAATATCTCAGTTTAAGATAACCATTCAAACTGATCTAAACCTAACTTCCAAAAATTAGATCTGTAATCTTACATCTGAACTATCTGCAATATCTACTAAAGATATTTGCGTTGTTTTAGAGTATATGCATGTATAGCAAGCAACGTACCATTATCAAACTTCAATTTCTTTCTAAGAAATAGAGATAAATAATAATAATAATAATAT
>NW_009726910.1:0-73904 GCF_000703405.1 Apaloderma vittatum
AAGGGAGGCTTTCCCCTGTCTTCTAAACCAACACACTGGCACCTCCGTCTTGGTTCAGGCAGAATTGTATTGAGACTTGTCCAGTTTTATAAAAATAAATTTAGACATTCTTCTGTGTAATACTGGCACAAAGGAAAACATTTTCTCACAAAAAGAGTTGGCTTGTGTGGTGTTCTTAAGACAAATGTTGCAGTCTTCTTTTCCCCTTTCACTGGGGCTCTCACCTTCCTAGGCTGATGTGCAAAACAAAAAGAGAGAAAAATGTCCAGTCCGTACTGTCACATAAATCCACGTCCGTATGTCCACAATCAGTTGCAAGGGAGAAAAGGCTCTGGCTGTAGGTCTCCCAGATGTTCACTTGGCATTTCAGCCTCAAATACTGACACATTCATCCGCTGCGGTTCTGTAATACTGGGTGGTAGCAAAGGTGCGGTTCTCAACCTCACAGTGCAACTTTGCTGGGCCGGTTGCTCCAGCACCCACGTTTGGCGGTTCTGGAGAGGGTCAGGCTGCACCGGTCCCTCATCTTCACCTGCTCACTGACTGAGGCTTTTTTCCGCAGGATGAAATCGAAGTTCACGTGGCTGTTCATGGCGTAGAACACGTTGGCGTTTCTTGGGATCACCAGCTCTGCAAAAGAGGGAGCAGCGCAAGCGTTGATTTGCCGTGTTGTGTGTTGCGGAGGAAAAGTCAGGAGAGAAGGGGGCCCAGGGGAACAGACTGAGTGAGCGTGGCCAGGCAGGGCCAGCCTCATCCTCGCCCGGTGGCACCTCCAGCCAAAGCTGCATTGGCCGGCACCCACAGTTGCTGTCCTGCCAAAAAAACAGGAGCAGGGCTGCAGAGGGGAGGAGATGGATGCCAAGCCCAGACCATGTCGTCCTGCAGAGGCTGAGGACAACGGTCGGATCCGGGCCTGCCCGCACCCCTGGGGGGGGGGCACAGCTGCAGGGCACGTACCAAGGTCTGCTGGGTGACCACGAGCACGCACTGCCTGCACGGAGCCATGGGCTGACGGGCTGCAATAAATCACCCCCGTGCACCAGTTACCAAGTTATTCTCACTGGCAGCTGTGACAATGCATCAATGGCATTGCTAACAAGGCTTCACATTTTACTCTTTGCATCAAAATCCAGCAGCAGCAGAGTTCTGCTTCCTTACCTTTGTCCTCAGAGATGACCTGTACAAGCTCATAATCTCCAGCTGCGTCCAGCTCAAGGTTATGCTTCAGCATCGCTCTATGGATGACAGCGGGAGCTTTGTCTTGGCTAGTTAGCTGGAAAGGTAAGAGTTTCAATGAAAAAATCTGTATATTTACTCTATGTAATGATTTAGTAATGAGCAAACGCCTGCCTTTCTCAGCAGACCCCTTGGTCTTGGAGAAGATTTCACACAACTGAAAAAAATATAATCAGCAGTAGCAAAGTAGCAGGTAGTGCTAGGTACCAAGACACAGTATTTGTGACATTTGGTGGTGGTGATTTTTAGTTCAAGGTGACAGATCCTGTACTAGAAAAGATGGCAGCAAACCACAGTGTTTGCTGTCCTGAGCAACCACCTTGAGAAGTGAGGCGCTGTTCTCACTAGCCATAGAAGTCCACATCAGTAACTGCCCCATCTTGTTTACAGACCACAATTAATCTGCAGCCTCCTGTGCTAAATACTTTCTTTGACATCCTGCAAAGATTTCTGGCCTCATAACTGGGATTGCTGTCTGCTGTGGAAGTGCCGTGCATCCGGAGCAGGGCTCCCTCCAGAGCTTTGTGCAGTCAGAAATAAGATCTGTCTTGCCAGCAGCCAAATGTGGCACTGGGGAATGGGTCTTTGCCATTAAGGAAGGTCAGACCATTAAAATCACCAGGTAGCTAAGCGGGGTGAGAACTACCCCCTGTGTGTTTGTTCCCCCCAGGCCCTGAAGGACCTGGAGTGTTTCCTCAGCAGCCGAGTCTCCATCGGGTATCTGCAGAGACAGTGTGCAGGTGAGTGACGTCAGCCCCGGTCCCTCCAGCAGCGCTCTGTGGAAACTGCATCGAGGGAAACACCTGAACGCTGGTTCCTGCTGGTCTGGCAACCTCTGCCACAGAGAGCAGCTGTGTAATTAAAGGGCTGTCAGCTGCCTTGCATACAGCTGCCTGCTTCCCGAAACCAACTCCTGGGGAAAGCTTCTCCGGGAAAAGCTTGGCACGTGGCATCTTGGCACATCAAAAATTGCACACAAATTCCCAGCTAGATAAAAAGCACCTGGTGCTAGCATATGGGCAGGAGCACCAAAGCTGGCACTTTATCAGAATGCTTCACTTTTATCAAATAGTTCAAATACAAGCTTTCATTTCAAGCTGAGAAACCCACAAAGAGGTGTCAAACCTCTCATTCATACCATGCTCCACACATTTTGAATTGTAGTGTTTGTTGTTTTCCCTTTCAAGCCAGGTTTGATTAGTTGGCTCAGCAAATAGGTTCTCTCAAAACTGAAAGCACCATTTTTGCTTAAGCCACTCCGGATGAAAATATTACCAATGATAATAGCATTTTGCTGTTCCACGCCACTCACCAGGATGCTCTTGTACATATTGCCATTGTCATCTTCGACGCTGATGCGGATAATGCACTTATCTTCCTTCTGCTGGTTATAAACAGGAGGCAATCCTTTTGAGGTAACGGGCGTCATGGAGATGGAGCCCTCAGAAACGATGGCGATGGAGCCCTTCGGGATGGAGCCGGAGATGAAGTCTTTGTCAGGGAGAGAGCCCTCAAGGATGGGGACAGAGCCGTCGGGGATGGGGACAGAGCCCTCGGGGACGGGGACAGGGCCAGAGCCATCAGGGACGGGGACAGAGCCATCGGGGACAACGAAAGAGCCCCTGTCGGAGAACAGCAAGGAAGGGGATGAGGCTAAAGATGACATCCCTGAGGAAGATGTGTCCGTGGAATGCATGGAGGAACAGGAGGATTCTGAGGATTCTGAGAGCTACACAACAGAAAGAAAGAAAAACACTATCATAAACTGGGCATTTTGTACGTCTGCTTGCATCATTCTGGAGGGAGAACTTGACTAAGCAGAAGGCATGTACAACACCTCAGTCACTCTGTCCAGCATGCACTGGTGCTCCTTGCCTCCAGAAAAAACAAACTTCACTCGATTAATTTCACTACTGTGATGAAAACTCATTTCCAGTTTGGCATGCCAGACTCCCCGCTGCTTGCTCTTGCCTCTCGGTAAGAGCAGGCCAGGAGATGGCAGCAGACACAACGAAGAGAATCAGATTGTGGGCAACCAACCAATGGGGACCGGGACCAGCCGGGAACGAGCAGAGGACATTGGGGGCACCGCTGCTCCTGCACCGGCTCAGAGTCTACACGAGTGAAAATGCACATCCACCTCCCTGTCTGCTGCTTCTCCCTGAGTACTTTTTCCTCATTACAAACTGGCCCTGTCCTTCCCCAGCTGCTCAGGGTTTTGCCTTTCTCTTCACCTGCCTTGTTCAAAAACTGCTGAGAGGACCTTCCCTCTCCAATGAGTTTATCAAAACCACCATAGCAACTGCTTCAGCTCAACAGTTTAACCTATTCATGGATGCTGGTGCCTGGGACCTCATGCTTCATTCAATTTAAGAACATGTAGTACAATTAAATTTAAAATATCCATACACTAATCCTCAACTAACAATCTACAGCACAAAATATCCATGGAAAAGGTTTCCACAATACAGTTAAATGTGATTTAGTTCCAAAGGGCAGTCTGTAGGAAAGATGTCCCCGCAGATCCTCCCCATCACTCAGATCCCTCAGAGCTTGTCTCTCTGGATGGGAAACAGCACACGCCAGGCCCGTCAGCTCACGGCACCAGTGCTCACAGCATCAGCCTCATTCTCGTGTCACGGCGGAGTGTGGGGCACAGGGCTTCACCTTCTCTGCAAAACACGGCAGTTCCTGGCACGCTGGCTCTGTGCCTTTGCACACAACACGTGCAGGAGGAGGCGTGAGAGCCCCGTACCCCCATTTCCGCCCCCTGTGAAATCAGACGGAGCCAAGGCAAGGTGTTCATCCCGGCAGCAGGGAGCTCTGGAAGGCCCAACCCACAGGGTCAGGCATGGCTGCTCGGCCTTCCCCAAGACAAGGCTGTTGCTAACGCACATGGCCCTCCCCACCCAGAAAATGCCTTCCCCGGAGCCCAGGTGGAGCGTTGGCTGCCGCTGGCCTTTCCTCAGTCAGCACGTGGCTGCTGAAGTCCAACTTCCTTTTCCAGGCTGATGGAGCCTGACAGACATGATGCCAGCAGAGCAATTCATCAAAGCCGAGGTACTCCAGAAGTAAAGAACTAGCTGTTGATCCTACTCCTCTTCAGCTCATCCCACAGAATCGTTTAGGTTGGAAAAGACCTTGAAGATCATCGAGTCCAACTGTTAACCCAGCACTGCCAGCTTCGCCACTAAACCATGTCCCTAAGCACTGCAGGAAATAACTTTAAAATGCAAAGAGCCTCATTTACTTCAAGACTGATAACTCATAGTAGATGATTATCCCCTCAAGTGCCGGTATAGCTCACTGATGGCCAGTCCGTGTCATTGCTAACATCATGCTGCCACGTGTGCCATAAGAAAGTGCAGTGTTTGGGCTCCTCACCCCACTTCCCACAGGCTTGAAGGCAGAAATGCCCTCTCACAAAGCACAATGAGGGACTGAAAGAAAACTAACCACCAGCTTCTACAGAGCCTCACTTACACCAAATCACTGCCAAGCAGCACAAGAAAATCTGGTTTCAGGAAAGAACTACAGCCTGTCTCGTACCTCAGCAACATAGAAGGGCTTGTGCAAAAATCCTGACTGGACTGTGCACATTTCTAGAGTTTCTCCATCCCACTAAAAGCAAGGCTGTAGTCAAGACCAACAGGCTTAGGCAAGTGTCTAGGGCCTGCCTGCGGTGCTTGCAGGCTGTTTCTGCTGGCAGCAAGGCCCAGGCTGTACCTTTTTCTGAGACTCATCAGGAGCATCTTTGAGAGTGGTGCAGACTTCTTCAGATTCGGAGTGATTAAGCTCACACGATGAAACACTTGCTGAGTCCGTGCTCTCACCAGAACTCCCACCTGGAGGAGACTTGGGTTGCTCTTTGATGGGCGTGCTATGGGCAATCACCTCGGAGCCTAGAAACAGTCTAGTATAGACAACCAAAAAAGCCAGTAAGTGAAAGCAAAACAGATCTGGGCTGAGCAAAGCTGTCACTTGATTCAAAAACCTCATGTATTGTTTTGTTTTCCTATCTTGAGCGGCCTATTGTTTTCATATCCTCTGTGCTGTTTATATGGTTTGTCAAGAGAGTTTGTTCCACGCTAACACAAAACCTTCTTGACCTGGTGTACCCACCAGCTGCAAGGCCAAAACTCAGCGCTAATGCCCCAGTATCACAAACATGACTCCTCTTCGGTCTGTTAAATTTTTAAATTTTGCTAGAAAATGACTGATCGTACGCTTGACATGTTTATGGCCCAAGGGACGAGGGGCAGGTGAGATGCATGGCAGCTGGCTCCACCTTAGTGCTCCTGCACGCTGCTGTCACACCCTGGTCCCTCTGACACAGGGCAGCTTGAGATCTAGCCAGTTGCCAAGAGTGAGTGAAGCAGTGCATGAATCGGGCACGCACTGGGCAAAGGTCTTCAAAAGGCAAATTCATCGCCGCTGCAAGTTCTTGCGCTCAAGGGTGCCACCAATATCAGTTTCTCTCCAAGAGTCTGAATGGAGACGTACACAACGAGGAGATCACAAGAAAGCGTAAATTATAGGTTCTGCCAGACTCATTCCTAAATGCAGGTCAAGTAAATTTAAAGGAGTGCCAAAGGAAGCAAACTTGTATAATACATAAAGTAGAAAAGCAAGGTGAATTGGATGCTATGTCAGCACGCAGTTAATGATTTCAAACAATTCAGAGAGGTGTCACTCACTGTTGCCAGCATGAATTACACCAGTCTTCTACGGTACTAATTTGCTAAATACATTCAGAGTGTGGATGAAACCATACTTCAGGCAAGGACTGCACAGTGCAAACAAACTCAGTGCCGTAAATTACAGTACAACAGCACTGAAACGCAGTCCGAAACCAGAGAATAAAGCTTGTGCTCCGCAGCGACAGTTCTTACACACAGCTTAGGCACGCGCCAAGGCTGACACCAGCAAGAGGCCACCGAGAGATCAGGCATTGCCATTGTCAAAGCTCACGTTCTCGTAATGTATCACTACCAACCTGGAGGGACTAATTGAAACGTGTTCCAACCAGCTGCCCAGATTTTTTTTTTTTAATCCGAACTCTAAACTCTAGATTGAAAACATCCATTCCTCTTTCAGACACTAACCCAAAGCAGTGCTGATGTGAGGGGAAAGACTGTTCTGAGGAAACTAGGTACTGACAGTGCTGTTAAATTCATCATTTCCCTCCTCAGCTGGATCATGCCACTGGTATGTGGGAGTTCCTTCATATCTCTCGTATCAGGTTCAAAGTTCTCACCTTTAGGATATTTTTACTTCAGTCCTTCTCCACTTTTATTCCTCGCAGCTTTCCCCAAATTGCTGCTAGTCTGTTTCCCTTGTCTGCTCAGATCCACGCCCCCGTTCTTCACCCACCTCCTGTTTGAATCTTTGCAGTATTCGACTAAATTGGACCATGTCCCCATCATTTTTTATCTCCTCTAACTCGAAGGCAGATAGGCAGATTGTTTCTATTATCAAATGCCTTTTTGCTAACCTTAATTTTCATATTTAAACCCTGCAAGGATTTTTTGCATGTGTATAGCACATTGGACTAATAACAGGCCAGACTTCATCCTCATTTACTCTGTTGTGCTACAGCATTCAGGAAAGTTAGTAGTAACAACAGACACTGAATTTATAATCCAGCACTAAAATTGTTCCTTTTTCTGACACTTTAGGAAGGCTTGTTTGTTTCTAATCTCTTTCATCATTAATAATCCTCATGACTACTTGTAACAACAGAAAGGGACGGCTCCAGACAGAAGCAAGCATTTCGAGCTGATGGTGTCTGGATCCCCAGCCAGGTTTTCCAGCTGGGGAAATGAGTACTGCTTGTTTGATTTATTTAGGTTCATATTAACACATCAAATGCCCTTTGCCCCATCATACTCACAGGCTGAACCTCTTCACCACGCTTTTCCGAGATTTCGGCGATGTGGTGCTAATGTCGGCAGCAGCTTCGACCTCCCGTGAAAGGCAGTAGCTGCAGAACAGAGGCCACTGGATTAATTTTTACAGACAATACTCTAATATATCTCGAAGTAGCAATAGTCAAGAAATTTGAGAAACATTCACTCATTGACATTTCACAGAAGGCTGCAACCCCACAAGGAGGAACACAGCTCCATCTACAATCTACCATGGTGACGGGGATATTTCACTTCTTTATAATAGTTTTTAAAATAGTGCTATTTTGGATGATATTCATTGTTTTGCTAAGAAAAAAAAAATCCAGAAAATACTTAACATTTGAATCTTGGATAAGCTTTTGGTTTTTGACTATGGCTCAGTACAGTGTAGTATGCATCTGTGTTTACATTCTTAGCACAGCAGAGTGGTACTCAAAAA
Organism: Apaloderma vittatum; assembly: GCF_000703405.1. Classification (NCBI taxonomy): domain Eukaryota; kingdom Metazoa; phylum Chordata; class Aves; order Trogoniformes; family Trogonidae; genus Apaloderma; species Apaloderma vittatum. Next base: position 7,585 of record NW_009726910.1, read on the forward strand.
CCTAGTGGAGATATTAAAATGCTGTAAATAAATTGTCTTGGGCTGGTCTGGCAGCACGTGCAATAGCACAGAACTCAGTGGGGCTGCAAAATCCACCCCAAACGCCCCGGAGACGTTTATCTGGTGAGCGCCCAGCAAGCTCTGCGTTGCCTTGGCTACCTGCTGCCCAGAACCACCAGCCCAAGGCTCAGTGGCCGTATCTTGACATCCCTTAGGACTGACTTTGGAGTGCATGTCTGGGCACACAGACAGCCCGGACACAACACATTATCCTCTTTCCAAGTCAAAAGCCTGATTTCCTATCTCAAACTTAAACCCTGCTAAGTGTCCAACAGGTTTTTTATGGCTGGGTAGCAGAAGGCAGATGTATTTCCACTCTCCTCAAGCAGTGGCACAAATAAGTTAATGTGCAAGGAGAGCTAAAGGGTGAGATAACTTGCCTGTGGGTGGGTTTGGGGTAAGAAAAGTCGTTTTTGCCAGCCGGACTGAGAGAACCTACCTCTCTTCCTCAGTTAAATGCTGCTGTCTCTTGAACCACCGGATGAATTTTTGGTCTGGTATCATGCAATAGCTGTTACACGAAGATTGCAGGAGCTTAATTTGGGCAATTACTTCAAATTCCTAAGAAAATAAATAATCAAATCGGAATTCTAATTAGAAAACAAGATAAAACCAAATAAAACTCATTCATATACCAAACACATCCAACAACAGATCCAGGACAAACTTCGTTTGACCTGAAGTTCAGTGACTATTTCAAAAACCAGTTTTTCAAACAGCATCCATAACGTGCATTGAAATGTTTGCATTTATTAGACATGCGCAAATGAGAAGACAAACATGAGGCATCATGTTTGACCACAGAGCTTTCGTCACGTATGAGCCAAAGCATAAAGCCTGGGTGAACCCACTGAACGGCAGCACTGCCGGTTGTTCCTCTAGAAACAAGGGTAGCAAAGGGTCTAAATCCTTCAGACTATAGACTCCCTGCTCACCCCTGCGCTGGCCAGACCAGCTCTCAGAGAAGAACCATGCTCTCTACTTGAGCGGTTCTCAGGCCCCAAGCAAGGGTGAGGATTTGGGTTGCCTGCAATGAAAGCAAAGAGTCTCATCCCAGCCGGATTTGCACCTGGCGTGCTCACAACTGCACCAGAGGAGTGTAAAATGCTCCCCTTAGCATGTGTGGCTAGAACATGCTGCTCTTCTGTAACCCCGCCTGCTTACACACTTGGCTGAAATAATTCTTAAAAGCCCCTTGTGTTAAGAGCAGGGGCACAGGAACAGAGCTGAGTACTTGGCACAGTTCAGGGGGCGGCTTTGCCGCTGGTTTGTATGAAGCTGGACTGGTGACCATGGAGAAGCTCGGAGATGGCACTAGCTGTGTCCCGGGCCGTGCAGTTTACGTACAATGCAGGTCCCAGAAGCAGTTTGTGGAGCTGGGAGCAGTTAAGGGAAGGAAACAGCTCCATGACAGTCAAAACCAAGTCTGCTTTCAGACCCCAGAATGGAGATTTGTCACGATATCATTCAGAAAGATGTAACCCTGGTACCTTTGCTCCTACACAGCATTCCTTATCTCTGACCAACAAGGATCAGGCTGAAAGGGAAGACCGATAGCATTTAGTTCTCAGTCCCAGGAGCTTAGTTCACTCCCTGCAGCCTTTTGTTTACTGCAGCAGAAGGAAGATACTGACAAACTGGATCTTCTGGAGAGCAGAGGTCTCATGCCACCAGGCCTGATTTGGCACATGGGACATACACATGTCACATATTTCCCACGAGCACCAAACGGAGGGAGAGTGCACACCCCACACCTAAATCCCCGCAGCTCCTCTTCCCCGATCACACACATCTGAAGAGCAGGTTCTCCTGTGCCACCCCTCAAGCTTTGGCAGCGGCTCCGAGCATCTATTCTTTCCATCATGAATTTGCATTAAAATCAGCATCTGTTGTATATGCCTGAGCATCAGCAAACTAAAAAAAAAAAATCACAAAACGTTCAACTCACCTTTCGCCTCTTTTCAAAATTTATCAGGCCACCCTGTTGGAAGGAAAGAGAAGGCATCAGAGTAGAAGAGCACAGGCTCAACTGAATTTAATCACAAACAGGATATGAAGCAGCAAGGCTAATGTAAAGCACAGACTAGCCCATAGCAAGGACCTTCTAAAAATACCTGCTCCCAGATCTGGTATAAACTGCGGCATTTGTATCTGAGTCTCCAAAGGACATCTGTCCTCATGGCCTAAATGGCAATCTGCCCAAGGAGAAAAGCCTGATATACAAGAATGCTCCTAAAAGCTGTGTTGGGATCAGCTCTAGAAGATGCAAGCGGGGTTTTGCACGCAAGAAACAAGCTTGGCTTTTGCTTGTGCTGCGAGTTCCATGGTGGTCCCAGCGAGCTGCAGAAATACCAACTGAACAGAAAGCATGAAAAAAGGGATACTGCCCATGAGAAAATGGATACATAGCAACCTCACGCAGGCCTGCTTTAGTGCAGTTTTGCAAAACAACCAATCACCAACTGTTACCAGCCCAGGGGCAACTGTATTTGCCCATTCTTATTAAAAAAACAAAACCAAAACCAACCACCAGCACAATGAAGGCTGAGTGCCTGTAGCACAGCTCCTCAAGTGTCTCCACTAAGACCTTGGTAAAAAACACCTTTGAAAATTGGCCCCATCCTCAGTCTGTTCAACAACCAGACTCTTGCAATCCTCTTCCTAGGCTGCATTTCCCCGGCTTGTTCAGCTACAGAGAAATGAAGAAATCCCAAGTCTCTCATCACTTTAGGGCTCAGATGCATCATGCCTTCAGACACTTCAGCGATCAGTCTGAAGAACTGAATTACACAGAAGGACAGAATTCGTAATTCTGTGTATTTTACCAAATATTCACAGAAATCTTCACACCTAAAATGCTGTTTTCAGAAAGACAAAACAGAGTAATAGACAGTACTATGGACAGTGGTCTTCATGTTTTCTAACCTAAGGAAACAAGACAAAACTCAATGCTAAGTTTGTCCCTCGAGATAACTGCACTCAAATTCACACAAGGTTCTTACTGCTAATAAAACTCCATGTTTTTCCCTTTTTTCTTTTGAAAACAGATTCCTCCATTTTTATGAATCGCACAAGAACCCGAGTAGAAGATACAGGAACAGATACAGTGCTGGGAAGGCAGAGAAGATATTTAGGGTTCAAAAAACTGCGCCCAGTTACCTCGACATAGTCCTGAAGGGCTGTGTCAAGCATGATGAGATCGGTGAGGAAGGTGCCAAGGTAAGGTACCGTGCCTTGCATTACTCCCTGCAAGTCATCAGAGCAATGCTGAATTAATTGACTGAGAAGTGATACCAGTTAGAATGCTACAATATTCCTGCGTAAGAAATGAAATAGAAGTAGTCTGCTTATCCAAACAGTGGTCTTGTAAGTTATGCTTTACTTCATCACTTCATCCTTAGTATCTAATCTAGAATTTCAATCAAATTCTAATGAGAGCAGGATGCTCTCCCAAGTATTGCCAAGTGGTTTCATAGTGGCGTCCCTGGTGTCAGGGAGGCTGGATTAAAATGATCTCTAAGGTCCCTTCCAGCTTAGGCCATTCTATGATTCTATGATCCACTGATTTCTAACAGCGGGTCACCAGGAAACCCTGCCTGTGGCAGAAGCACCAAGGAGCAGGGACAGGGTCCCTTGGTTGCTGGCCACAAAAAAGGGAGCTGGGGCAGGGTCCTGGCTGGCCCAGGGTAAGCAGTTTCTCTCTCTGCCTTACTCCAGGGGATTTTTATTTAATGATGTTGCCATGCCATGTGACGGTCAAGTCAAATCCAGTCACACTTCTTTCCTCCATCCTCCTCAGACACTCACTGTATTTTAATAGTAATCATTCAAATTTTAAACTTGCTAGGCTGCAAGCATTGTAGAGTTCAGGCTGTTTCTAAAATTGAAAGAAAATGACAAAAAAAAATCATACTCAGCACTTCTGCCTCCCTATCCCACGTTTCTCTCCCCTTGTCCTTTTAAATCTTTGCCAGACTGGGAACTGGACACATTTTACAAAGTAATCTCAGTAGAAGTCGGTGCAATTTTCAGGCTGGTATGTCAGAGGCTTTATGAGCTTGTTTAAAAGTAAATGAGACTTCTGCTCTGGCCAGAGTTAATTTTCTCCATCACAAGAATTCCACTATTTACAGTGCGTATTTCACTACAAGAAAATGGTGTGGCTTTCCACGTATTTCTCTCTCAAGGGTAAAAGACTAATTAATGCAATTCCTCCTTGTAGGACAAAACGAAGACAGTTGAAAATAATGAATGCATGCTTATATTCATCAATCATTTATTGCTCTTCTATATGGGGGGCTTAGTAAATCTCTGGAAGACCTGAAACCATGGCCGAAAACATCGAGTGCCCCAGAGCTGGGCACAGCACTGCAGGCGGGCTCGCACCAGAGCAGGGGTCAGTGTCACCTCCCTCGACCTGTTCCCACGTGGATTTTGATGCAGCCCAGGACATGATTGGCTTGCTGTGCTGTGAGTGCACACTGGCGGCTCATATTGAACTTATTTTATATATATATATCTGTACGTATGATACACACAGGCACGGTGTTACGTGCTCACTGTGATCCACAGCATAAGGGCAATACAGCTTTGGGCGTGTATTTCCAGGGACAGGCTGCATATTCAGTCTAAACCTTTCAGTTCCCTTGCTTCGTATCAGCTCATCAATAGCAGCGATGGGATTGTTTTTCTTGACAGAAGGCAATTTAAGAGCATCACCTACTGCACACTCCGACAGCTCTTCCCTTTGTTAAACACCTTTCTAAGTTTTACTTCTTATATAATTCACCAATTAAGGTTAATCATGTCACCGGTTCAAAAAAAGAGAGGGAAAGGACCCCAAACATACCATATCTTTTTGAAGCTGCAGCCGCCTCTGTGTCCTTTTCTGGTTTTCTTTCACGCTGCTGTCCAGATTTGCAAATTTAGATGTTCCTTCCTGTGAGTTAGAGAGAATTAAAGCCAGTTAACTGAGGAGCTAAGTGGTATGCTGGCAACAGTATCTGTGTAAATTAATTGCAAATATATTTAAACAGGCAAGCTAGGCCAGCAGAAATACTTGCTGTGCACCTACATGCGTGTATATGTACACATGCTAATTTTCTGGACTCATAAACTGATTGGGAATTTAGGACAAAATTCCACAAGAGGACTATCGGGGAATTTTTCTGCCAAATGGTTCTAGTCTGAGCGAAACAATGTGCTGTTGAAAAATCTCCTGAGAGCTGAAATCAGAGAAGCTTTGATACACTTCGGGTGGCCAGATGCTTCTCTGAATTCTGTCCTGTTGCTCCTGACCTTAGGATTTTTGTTTAATTTCCTAATCAGGACTGCTGCAAGCCAACATCTCTATCTTATCATAGAATCATCGACTGGCCTAGGCTGGAAGGGACCTTAGGGATCATTTAATCCAACCTCCCTGTCATGGGCTTAATACTTTGTTGTTTTTCTTATTCTGCAACATAGAGATCCAGCAACTACCCTCTGTGGCTTATGGAACAATCCAAAAATACGCAGGAAATGAAAGTAACAGGTTTTCATCTCCATAATTCAAGCTTTCCCAGGAATGGATGAGCTATTTCACAATAGACCTGTAGCCTTTATTTCCCTGGATCCATTCAGGATGCTGGGAGTTACTGTTGTTTTTTCCAGGGGTCGGATATGTGTTGCATGAATCACTATCAACGTCCTTTTAAGAGCCACAAAACAACAGCCTGCACTTGTAAAGATCCTCTCATCGCCATGTTTACTTCTCTCAGTCAGTTAATGGACAGATCACTCAAAAGGTATTTCCTTCCTCGGCTGAAAACCAGGAGCGAGTGAAAAAGGAGTGCTGTCCCGGCATCTTGGAGATAAGGTAAACTCAAAATTCCCTAACAGCAGCCGGCGGGCAGGCATGGAAGCCGAAACCGCAGCTCATGGCAGAGCTGTTGTTGGGGAGGAGAGGACACAGTGCTCCTGCTTTGTGCTGGCCAGCCTGCTTCATACAGCGTTTGGTCTGCTCTAAAGTGACATTTGCAGGATGGGTAGGCAAGGTCAAGCACAGCTTCCCTAAAGAAACTATTTATAAGTGAAAGAAAACAAGGACTTTACGGATTCAGTTGACATTAATCCTCCAATCGTTACACAATCCAAGGCAAGAAGCAGGAGAGAGGTTCTAGCTTTCTGTGGAATTCTTCTCTTCTCGCTGCTTTCAAAATGTTTTGCAAATCTACTTACATCAGCTGGAGAGAGTGATTTGCTGGGAGCCAGAAGGTCTGGGCTCAGATGGAGTTGTTGTTTTGTCTTTTTAATATTTAGTTAAATAAGCTGTTCTCAACAAACATTTTTCCCTCAATGCTTATTATTGCCTGACCTGCTTTACAATGTAGCTATGGGCATTGAGAAATGGATGATGAATGAAACAGACTGACAGGTTTGAATGCGTTCACCCGTCATTCCTGAGCAAAACACAGTGTTTCAGATACCAAGGCAAGGGAGTGAGGTACAAATGCCAGATTGACGGGGTAGGACTGCCCAAACGTAAACTGATTAACCAGTTTATAGGAACTTTTTTATGTAAGCAGAAAAAAACTGCCACAAGCATTCCTTAGTTTCTAGAAAATATAACCTTTCCCTCTTATTCTTCCCCACTCCTTTCAAGCTCCTAAGCTTGCTGGGGTTTGCCCAGGAGAGTGCAAAAGTCAAACTGTTTCAGACAGAGCCTGCTTTGTTGTCCATCTGGCCACACACAGAGCAGGAAGCCTGTTCCTTCGAAATTCCCAGCCCTGTTTTCTGGTTCCAAGAAAGGTACGGGCTAGTCAGATAAACATCTCGGGTTAATTCTTTGGCTGAAGAGGAGTGGTGTCATTCCAGTGAAGTCAAAACCACTGCCTGGTTGAGAACCTCATTCAGAGCTGCTCTGTGCTCACCGGCACAAGCCTGAGCCTTGCCACGCCTGCTCAGAGCGGGCACATGCCAGCGGTTTACGTCCCATATGGCTGCGTAAAGCTAATTCTCACCTTCATCAGCAGCTCCCTGCACGCCAAATAATTGTCATGGTCTGAGAAGATATCAGAGAGCTCTTCGAACACCAGCATTACGTCCCTGTGGAGGAAAAGATTAAATCATGTCAGTTATCAGGAAGCACTCCAAATCAGATCAGATTACTGTTTTTTTCCTCAGAAATCGCTAACAGTTGGGCATATAAAAGACAACAGCACCAAAATGCATCCAATGAGATGCTGCACATCTGCTTCCTGGAATCTTCTACTGCTCCTGGTAAAGTCAGGCCTTGTGCGAGAGCATCACAAAGATATGCCACAGGTACGCAGCCCCTCAACAGGGTTTTCAATCACTGGCAGGGTATGAGATTTTGTAAGAAAGTGGGTAAATGGATAAGAAGGAGCAGAAAAATAGACGTGAGAGGTATCCTAAGTACTCAATTTTTGCCCTGTCCCATGCACTCTGGAAAGCTCGAGGGATTTAAGCATATTGCCGCACGCTATAAACACAAGATGGCAATATTTTGATCAGGACCACAGGGCAGCGGAAGGAAAGACCCACCTCTCTCTAGGGGAAATGCAGAAGGATACTGAGCAGCAGAGTGACATTTTTCTTTGTTTATCAAAAGGAAGAGGAAAGAAATCTATTCTTCCCAAACTGACCAAGCAGAACACTATCTTTCCTAAACAGAGACTTCTGGTTTAGCAGGCAGTAAACACGTCAAGGGCACAACAAGGTAATCCCCTGTAAGCTTTTCAGAATAGGTCGTGGAAGATCCACTATGCAACAAAGGACAGAACAGACCCAGTACCTCTGAGTCTGGGTTGTCTCCTCAATATGGAAGAGAAGCTCAGATCCCCAAAAAAGGGGGTTGAACCTCAGACCCAAAAAACCAGGGCGCTGAGCCTCACAGGAATGAGAGGTTCTTTGAAGAGAACAGGTGTCCATGAAGGAGCAGAACAGGAAGACTGAGAAGTACAAGACGAAAAGAAAGGGTGCTGAGCTCTTGGCCTTTGTCTGGGGCCAGCCAGAGGAGCGGAGGGGGAGGCTTACTTTGAAACACACATCCAGGTCTTCTTCAGGCGATAGATGGAGTTGGACTGCAGTGCTGAAATGATGGCCCTCAAGGAGGAAAAATTCTTCAGCATCCTACATTCCTGCGAAAGGAGCGGTTAGAAATACAGGAGCATTAAATGTCAGCATTACGAATACGTTAGTGCTCTTCTGTTTGACCGGTGTCACGCTGGCTACACATTCTCACTGCTAAGCAGGCAGCTGTACAAACATCGAGCATCAAAAATATCAATCCCCACTCCAGCCACCAAATGCTTTATGGGCTTTGGCACTTCTATCTTGTTTTCCTCACTTTCATGTATTTGTGGTGATGTTGCAGTGTTGTAGCTTCCAGCTCTGCTGGTAGAAATACAAGTGGAATTGAGTCCACAAAGCCAGGCCAAAGAGCACAAATGTTACACTCAAAAAGCTCTTTATAGTTACTGTTCCCTTTTACCCTTCAGGGGGAAAACCCAGGCTTTGCCTCTTTGTATGTGGTATTTAAAGTGTAAACCCTCAATCATCTAAGTGTCAATTAAAAATAAAGACATGCAAAGGAATAACCTGTTATTCAAGTATGTGCACCACTGTTAAAGAGAAAAACCTTCTCAGCTTTTCCAGGGTTGGGATCAAATCCTACCAGAGAGACTGGTTCACAGACATTTCGCAGGCAGCTTCTCTGTGGCAAAAGCTTTGATGGAAAAGGACACTGAAAAGACTTCATCCTCCAAAAAACAGCATCTGATAAAGCAGATGGGAGGAGGGAGGAGGGGGAAAGTCTGACCTGTGCCTCCTCAGGGAACCCCTGTTGGTGGCTCATGAACCAGCACATGGGCACCGCAGGCTTAAGAAACTGGCAAACACGAGCTCTCACGCAGGTGTCTGTACGTGCAAATTAAGCAGACAAAGCACAGGCCAATTTCACTGTTGCATGTAGATGAGAAGGTATTCAAACTACAATTCCACTTCTGCAAATGTTTACAGGGCAGATTATCACACGAATAATGCTGATTATGTAAAGGTTTCTTAAAGTAAAATCATAACTTTTTTCCATTCTAGGACTGAAAAATGTAAAGCAACCTTGGCATAAACCAAAGCCAGACCTTAATATGTTCAGCAGCTCTATTCATGAGCTGTATCAGAGTTGACTGAACAACAAAGGCAACTCCCAATTCCTTTACTTAAAAAAAAAAAAATAAATCTTTGTATGGCACAGGAGGCTCCATTTAACAAAGTGTGGCTTAGGCAGCCTGACCGGGCAGACAGCACTCCTTCAAGGCTGGCAGTTCAAGATCACGCGGTGGGACACACAAAGCCTGACAGCTATTCTTGCAAGGTTTGGGGCCAAAGAAGCCACGTAACAGCTCTTCTTCAGAGGCTGACACATTTAAGAACACCCTTCGTTCAACTTAAAATTCAGACTGGGGAGAAGGTAGATTTGGAGGCGCAAATTCTCAGCATTTCTTTTTTTTCAAATACAACAGGAGAAGATCCAGTTTGGAACCATCTTGGTTTAACTGCCATGTTGCATAATTTAAAGCACATCAGGAGTTCAGTACTGGATTTTGTGTTCTCCATGATGTAACTGCAGACTAAACTTTAGCAAGCTTTCATTTGTATATAAGAAGAACTTTTAAGACTGGTTTGAATAACTTTGTTTCATGCTGTGTCCTTCACAAGAGGAAAACAAGAAAGAATCCTGTGCAGAAGCAACTTTGATTTTAAAAAAAATTAAGCGTAACAGGATATTAGTGATCTAATTTTACTTTTTGTTTTTAAAGAAAATACTGTGTGAGTAAAATTGGCTGCTCCTCATCAGGAACCTTAGATTTAGGTGGAGCAAAGAGGGCTGGCAGTTAGAAAAAGTATTCAGTTTATCTTGCACACCCAGAAACTGGATCCAAAAGTCATGAACAGGTAACAAATGTGGAACTCCACGCTGCTAAGTTACAGAGTTAGCCGTCAGTCAACAACTGCGCTTTAATGAGCAGATTATTTTCTAATTCAGGCATCTAACTATTCAAAACACTCATTTGCATGTGCAAAGCAAGCGACTGTCTTCAGAAGCGGCAGCTGAGCACACATGCAACTAGCTGTTCTACATGTGCCATTGTTTTGCGGAGCGTGCACATGCATTTTTCATGTCCTTAGCGAAGACTGAAGTATTTCATTATGCACACGAATTAAGTAAAGGGAGAAGCACCAAATCAACAGAGGTGGAGAACAAAGTTCTCCATCCCCAGAACACGTACAATGAGCGCTGCCTCAGGGAGGAGGAGGACAAGAAAGCTGCTTCAGACCTATTTGCTCAAGCTGCCCCATAAAGGCCCCTGTAGCGGGTACCCTCTGCAACTTAAGAAGGATCTGCACACGGAAAACAAGAATCAAACTTCCTTATCCGTTCACATAGGCTATAAAGCAGCCATCGGATGACAACAAAAACGAGTCCACGTAAGTGCCAAAGGAGAGGTGAACGACTGCTCCCCTGTACCAGTTTCCCGAGCTGTGCAGTCACCAGAGCTTAGGTGCCAGGACTAACAATGCCGCCTCTGGGAGCACTGAAGTGCGCTGTCAAGGTTGGACAGCCTCTAGCTCGAGCTTTTTATGACTGCTTATTTTGCCAAGCCTGGAAAGAACCCATCTGATTCTTAAAGTCAACACACATCCACACCAAAGTGCTTTCAATGTTCTCTTCAAAAGACAGCTCGAGTTTAGTGCCAGTTGCCTGGTGCTTTGAAGGGGAGTTACAAAGATTGCAGTAAAATATTAAAGATAAAACCTAAAAAATTAGCACACCAGAGTTGGGTAAATAAGGCACGCAAAGATTCAGAAACACCTAATCTGGTATAGGACAAAGGAATTGAAGCGAAGAGTAGAAATGTGTTAAAAGAAACACGGGAGGTAATGGTAAGACAGAAAGGTAAGAAGATGAGGAGACTGGTATATTGTAACTCTCCTTGTTTTTTTCTGGTCACTGCTTGTACCAACAGGTACAAGCCCCCTCCAAACCCAGCTGGTCTGTATACCTGACATAAATTGTGAGTAACTCAGCAGACAAACAACCTTTCAGCCTCAAGAGTTTTTCAAAACAAAAATTTCATTTTTTTCCATGTTAAAAAGGCCATTACTTCCTCTTAGCTAGTAATAAGTTAGCTTTGCCCACACTTGCTGAAGATGTTGTTCTATTTTACATTTATGTATGTGTGTGTGTACACGTGAAAGTAGGAAAACACAAACAGTTGGGCTGTCTTCCACTACAGCTGATTTTAACTCCCACGGGGTTCATAGAGGTTCACTGACCAAACACGAAGGGCCAAAGGCAGGTAAGCGCAAAGCTGATTCTGCCTGCATCCCTCTGCCAGTCCTGCTCTGTTCTTGTTAAACCTCTCTCTGAAAGCAAGCCCAACCTTCAGATGATGCCAACCATCACTTCACCGATACAAGCAGTATTTTCTTCCAAGGGAAGTGAACTGGTTGAATTTATACATCTCTTATCGTTAACTTTACATTATCAAGTACACGGCACTCCCCATCCGCAGGACACAGGATCTGCCTTGCCCATTAATGAGTGCTCCCAACCCTGTGGAGAGACAAATGTCAACCCCATTTCCACGGTAGCAATGGGACTAAGGAGAGGACGGGCAATGCTTGGTCTGCTATTACAAAGAAAGTCGGCCAAAACCAGAAAGAATTAGAGCCAAGATGTTCACTGGCCAGGGACCAAGGCATATGACCCCTTTTCTCCACTCCCAGCTCCCTCACTCCAAGGCACCTGCACAAGAAACACTCAACAGTCTAGAAGAAAGGCCTTACCTGTGCGATATGAATCCACTTCTCAATGATCTTGGCTCTTTGCTGTGTTTTGAGTTCCTTGGTCTTCAGGATAGTACTGACAACGCATTTGGTAACGGCATTGAACTGAGAGATGGTGGCTTTGATGGTAGGCACCAGGTGCTTGTTTTCTTTCTTGTCCCTTCGAGACCATATGGATCCCAAACAGTGGTGGGGCACGACTTTCTTGAAGAGGTCCTAGAGTGAAATAGGCGTGTCTACATCAGCAGGATTCTCCTAGGTCTCTCTCATTCACAACAAGAAATGCATGCTTACAGTACAAATTGGATCTAAACGGTAGCAAAAGGTAAGTATTTGTTTACTCTTAGTTTAAAATATGCACTTTGCCATACTCTTTATAGGCTTGATACACTAAAAGAACTGTCAGGTAGATAGTCCTGGGAAAATAAGGGACTCCTTCCTATCAGTTGCATGATCAAAGGGAAAAAAAATATATGATGGCATTTTGAAGGAGATGGATACAGACAAATCAAATCAGAACACTACGGTTAAAGCTACTTCTAGCCATTTAGGCCAGCTAGCAATATAGTCAAAATGTGCTATTTCTCAGGTGTTGGATATTAAACTTTGCAAAAAATGGTGCATGGTATACATTCACACTTTAAAAACAAACAAAACCCCACAGCTCTGGAATGACTGACGCAAAAAGCCCAAGGAACGAGGCAAGTTTGGAAAACCAGGTGTTGTATGTCCCAACAACAGCCCTGTTCTAGAACACTATACTCATACTGACACAACTTAAAAAATATCTTTTAGAAGCTCAGCACTACTTTCCCCAGCGTTTCAAGTAATTACATATCCTCTACATACAGCATCCATGTACGTCAACTGTTCTGCCACAGAGTCTTCTTGGAAGAAAGAGAATTCTTCTGGACTGCTGATCTCCAGTTCCTCTTCATCATACACGTTACAGAAGGAAGTATTATAGAACCCGTCTGTCCAGGATGGAAAACTGGAGTTAGTAAACTTATACAGCAAGCAGAGAATCAAAGCAGATGTTTGTTTACTTTAAAACATCACTGTACATACTACAGTAGAATACCCAAAGGGTCCTGCCTGATGTAATGGTTCCACTGTGTTCCATATTTTAGTGAGAAAGATGACGACCAGAAGATCAAATTATTGAAGAAAAGGTGGAAGAAAACTAAACAAAGTTAGAGAGAATTGAGCTGTTCAGGGTCTCTTGGCAGAGAAGTGGCTTAAGCCAGTCATTAACCATTCTTCTGAAAGAAAAATCACCCCAACAAAAATTCCTTATTAACAATTGTTAATCCACTTCTCAGTAATAATGCATTTTATAATCTGAAAAAAAAAAAATCAAACTGCAAAGGGAGGAGACTGCAGATATATCCTCAAAATATTGCATTAGGAATGCTCTTCTGTCCAGATTTCATCTCCCTTGTGTGGAAACAAAAGGAGGTGTCAGATTTCTTGGCACCATTTGGGTCTACACGGACTATACCAGAGAGTTTATTCCAGTATCCCTCATCTTCCCTCTTTGGGAACTCTTCCCTGAAGAGGGAATACAGTGAGCAGCTACAGCATTCACCTAAATACTGCTTCTGAATTTGCACTGCGCAGCAGGGAAGAAGAGGCAGAGAGGAGAGCTATCCTCATCAAGGAAACTGGGCCGGTGCGGAAGGGAAGGGATTTCACAGATGTTCCCGTGTCACCTTTTGGCTCCCACAGGTTGGAAACAAAGCCACAGTAAAACACAAAGAAATAGGCCTTGTTTCCCATGGCAGAGGAGGAAGTCAAACAGAAAATCCCCCCAAATAAATCCTTTTCCTAATTCCTTTTACTGTAAGGCGACAGTCACTCCCTAAGAAGGGAGGGGAAAAAAACCACAATAAGCCTTGTTGAAAATTAACATAGAAAATACTGAGTTTACTATTGGGGAGATTTCATTAACAAAAACAAGTAGTGCATTTCAGCGTATGTTAAGCACATTCAACTAAGGCAGAACGGACATTAAAGTAATGAAAGTAGATAAACGTTGTCTTTCAAAATACTTCATTTCTCCTTTCTTCATTAATTAGCAAAACCTAATCCTCAATGCAGACTGCTACAGTTTTGATGTAACAAACTGTAAGTACAGGCTGTATCCAGATTTCCATCTGTACATTCCAGTTGCACAATTTATTGACAGAGTTAAATGTGATAAAAATCATGGAGCCCTCTGTTCCAGCATTATTTCCCACGGCTAATGATATGCGTAAGTAAATGGATTTCTACCGAACTGCTACACAAGAGTCACACTTTCTTCTCTCTTTTTGGCTATGTAACTGATTCTCCTTTCAGCTCCTGAAATCCAACTGAAAAACCTCGTCACTGAGTTGCAACCCTACTCAAAACCTCACAGCACCTTAAAAACAAGCCCTAGTGTGCAGCACAAGGTTTTCCCTTTCTTTCCACATCTCTTTTTCTCCTGTCTCTCACACCGTCACAAACGCGTAAGCAGTCTTCTCCCTCCTCTCCAAGAAGCTGGAATCCTCTCGTACTCGAGTCTTATCAGTCACCTTCCAACTGCTCTGACCCATCGAGCCCTCTCAACTTTGCCGAGAGCAAGCACGTGCTCCTTAGCGAATTTGCTGTCTCTGACTCACCTCGCTTTGTATCGCTCCAGCTTCAAGAACTGAGGCCAGGACCAGCTCTTACCTGTGGATCTGGAACTGCAAAATCTAATGTACCGGCACGGCTGATGGCAGCCCTGAATGGGAGGTCTGATCACACGAATCAGAGCTGTAGGATTAGGGCCCAATTTTGTCAATTCAGAGCACAACACGAATGTTTTAGAATAGCAACTATCAGGAAATCTTGATGGCAGACAGCATATTAGCAGTTTGGAAAGGAATCTCTCAAAATGAGCAAAGGTGGATACTGATAAAGCGATGGTTTTAAAACTCTTCGCAGAGCCTGCAGGTTGTGGTCCTCTTCTGATTTGATTCTAATTACAGTCCATTCTGCCACAATTGCATATTAGGAGTTTGGAAAGGAATCTCTGAAATGAGCAAAGGTGGATACTGATAAAGCGATAGTTTTAAAACTCTTCGCAGAGCCTGCAGGTTGTGGTCCTCTTCTGATTTGATTCTAATTACAGTCTATTCTGCCACAATTTGTAAAGTGTTATCATTCAGATTGACCCATCTATGCCTTGGAAAAGAACTTTTTCCACTGTTCCTTGACGAAACAAATTGAGGAACAGGGCTGCTGGGAACTCCTGTTCACTTTGAACAACAAACGAACCCAAATATAGTTCTCGAGAGCTTTCTTTGATTGACCTGTGGGAACCAAACCCCAGAAAGGACATCAAAGGGCACGTATGAGCAATCCTGTTCACTTACCTGTGACCAACAAAGAAAACGCCTGGCTCTCCTTTTTATGTATGTAGTAATCACTGAGTTAATCTGGTATTTCACAGCATTATGCATTGACGTGGTATTTCGGGAACATCCGGCAGACATGATTTTTATGGGATGAAATGTTTCTTTTCTGTTATTTCCTTTATTACACAATTCATTCCCTCTTGCCCCTCTGCTAAAGCTGGAAATTGATTCTAGCTCTCACTCGCACACTACGTGAGCTCCTACGGCTTTTCGGCTCATGTCACAGGAAGCTTTCTGAGCAGGATACGGGTATGTGTCAGGCTTGACGCGACACACAGCATATTTGTGTTACTACAGTTCACTATTGTTTCAGGCGACTGTGACCCCCAATAACGTAAGTTTTTCCTCTGTCCTTAGATACCAGCAGCCGGCCACTCAAATAGGAAAAAACAGCCACAGCCACTTCCTTTGACATGACGGTAACCAGGGAGAAAAGCTTCATGGCAACAAGGACTGGGACTCAAGCTGTATTTTGTTTCAGCTCTGTATTTCGCTTTTTCTTGGTTTGGGCTTTTCTTGGGGCAGGAGGAGGGGGTGGGATTCAAGTGAGAAGAGCAGCTAAAGAGCAGCTGTGTGTTTTAATTCAATGAGATGGGAAGCGGGCTGACAATGAACCACTCAGCTGCTGCAGCAATCTCAAAGCTTTGGCTAAATATTAGAGACATGCTGAATTTCCCAATCTAGTCCAGAAGGAAGAGGCATAGGTGCCTACACTGTGCAACTATTTCATCCCGCACAGAACCTGTAGTCCCATACAGAGAATTTTTTTTTTAAAAAAGAAACAAGGAAAAAGTCACTGGTGAGCCTCACAATATTGACAACTAGTGTTAAGAGTTTATCAGGTGTACTCCACATAAATCCCTGTGGTACCATACAGCCTGGGAGAGCAGAAAGGCAGAAGGGAGAAGTGACTTACCATCATTCTCCACTTCTTGGTTCTGGAACTGCTCCAAGAGGTTCTGTGCCCTCCTCTCTGGGTCAGAGTTGGGTATATTCCTCTTCAGGTAATCCAGCGACTTCAGCAAACATGGGTAGTTGGGCACCTCTCTGAAATCCTCAGGGCACTGATCGAGCCAGGCTCGTAAGATTGATGCTATTGCACTAAGAACAAATACACAAAGAACACACTGGTTGTACATAGCATGTACAGATGCAACTGCACATATCTGTATTTAATACAGTGATAAAAACACTGAGACATTCATACCCCATGTGAAGGCAGCATGAAAACTTTTTTGAGCAAGGAATTTAATCTGTTCCTTTTATGCATGGAATCTTACTAAAGCATCACTCACATTTTTCTATAGGGACTTCAGTGAAGTTGTTTCTGATTTGTACTCCTAACAAGTTGATGCAATTATAGCCCCTAAATGCAGACTAATAAGGAATCAAATCCATTTTAGCTATATTGAGACTCCTCTATTAAATTCAGGATATCAAATAACGATAAAATAATTAATAGAACACAACAGAATAGAACAGAATACTTGAGTTGGAAGGGACTGACAACGATTTTCTAGTCCAACTGCCCGACCAAAAGTTCAAGGACATCGGTAAGAGGTTAAGGGCACTGGCCAAACGTCTCTCAAACACCAACAGGCTTGAGGCATCAACCACCTCTCCAGGAAACCCGTCCCAGGGTAAAAGCAGCACTTCCTAATGTCCCCAATGAACCTCCCCTGGCACAGCTTTGAACCAGTTCGCCCCAGCACTCCAATCATGGGATTCACTCTACCAAGTCTTGCTCATATCCCTGATATCAGAGCTCCGGGAGCTGACCAAGGCTTCCAGTTTGGCCCATTCATCTCTCACACTGCGTGTGCTGGTGTACAAGTGTTTTGGACACGCTCCTGAGACCTCCATGCTCCCAGGAGCGGTGTAAATGTTCCCACTAGGATTTCCATCCTCTGGCAATGCCATGCCAACCCCTGGCTCTCCTACCGCAATCCTCTTGGTATCCTCTTCCCCCGTCGACTGTAGTTTAAAAACGACAAGGTTTTACTACTTAAAGAAGACCTGTTACTCCCCATCGGAACGGACAGATCCCATTAGGCCTCAATATACTTTGTCTCTTGAAAGTTCTTCCATGGTTTAGAAACTCAAAATTTTGGTGGAGGCATGGGTCCAGGAGCCAGGTATTGATACTGTGGGCTCACTTGTTTGTTTTGAAGTCTCCCTCCATTACTGGCAAGATTGAGGAAAACACAACCTACTCTCCTGAGTATTTTACCACTCTTCCCTGGGCTCGGAAGTCTCTTTTGATTGACTTCACATTTTTTTGTTGCAACATCATTTATACCGACGTGAAAGAGCAGGACTGGATAGTAGTCTGAAGGTTGAACTAGGCTCTTCAATCTTGTGACGCCTCTAACCCAGGCCCCAGGGAGGGAGAAGCCTTCCCTGAGAAGAGGGTCTGGTCTGCAAACAGGAGGGAATCACCAACAACCATAACTCATCGATGTTTCTTCCTGGCGCTGATCTTAATGCAGGGCTTGTTCTGAGGGGCTGGGGTCTCTGATGCCGTCAAGATTGCTTGTGCAGGTTCCTTTTCTTTCTCATTACATGCTCTGTCCACTTACCCACAGCCTCACTTTCTGTAGGGGCATCTTAAAGGGCAACTCAGAGGTTAAAGAGGTGTTTCTCTTACCAGTTCATGTTGTAACTTTCCTCCAGTCCTTCTCATTTCTTGTGAGCTGCCTTCCTTCTGGCACAAAGCAGATCCAGGATCTGCCTCCCTAGTGGCAATGTCAAGTTGGCTTCTATGTATCACAGACGGCAGAGCTCAGCTCCAACACTCCCCAGCCTGCCCACCTCCTCCTGCAGCCTGGCCACCAAGCACAGCACTTCCCCTGTCCGGTCACACTTTCCGTAGTCTTACTTTCAATCACTTCCCACCTCTGGGAACATCCCACAGCTGGACTCCTGGGCGGTCACAGGCCTTGACAGAAGCTCCCACCATCAGTTCCAGCAGATGCTTGAAGCTCAGGAGATGCAGAGGACACTACGTTTTGCTGTGTGGTCACCATGCTGCCACACACCTGCCCGCTGGGAAATAGATATACTCCTGCGTCCCTTGCAATCAGGTAGGCTGGCTGTTTCCACCTGTTTAAATCTTCCATGGTGTCAGGGCTGGCTCTGTCCAGCCAGTGGGTCTGGGGTCAGGTGCTGGGAGACCTGGTCAGTCAGGCCTCTACTTGTCCATGGGTATCTCTCCTTGTGTGTCCCACCACCGCTGCTGGTGCTCCTCATGCTGCTCCAACATCCATTGCAATCAATAACAACAGAAATAGCCCTCTCCCAAGTATATACACCCAGCACCTCGGATAGAAAAAGATGATTTTCTTTTACTGCATTCATCACCACCCTGCTTCCCTGAACTGCGCTGTTTGCCAAGCTATTGGAGCAAGACTTGCAAACCACCCTGCAGTTACGCTCTGTTTCATCGCTTGGAAGTATCTTTGCTTAGCTGTACCACGACCATGTCTGAATAACGACCCAATATTACGCACACGATCAAAAGCAGAACATAACTTCTTAATTCCCTCTCGTGCCTGTGGGAAAAGCTGTGGCCCGGCAAGGCTGCAGTGTTTGCTCTGTTACCGCTCTTTGGGAAGTTGTGGGAAAACAGCAGGGAGGAAACAAGGTACTGGTGGCTCCTTCCGGGCACCAGTTTCCCAGTGGAAGTGCTAAATCAAACACTTCCTGTGGTGCCTTTCCTTTCATCAATCTCTGCTGCGGAGTCTGGGGACCAAACTGAAGCTGCGTACTCCTCCACGCTGTATTATCTGCTCTCTTAGTAGAAAGACTGCCTGTTCATGCAACCTTGGGTTCTGCCACAAAACAGCCTAAGCCTGAATCTAACCCCCAAGAGCACACACAGTCGGTGATATTGCCTCATCTATGAAGATAAACCTCGAATCGTGACACGTGCAGCACTGCGCTGCTGCCAGCACCCGGTATCAAGCTTGAAGCACCAAGATACCCGAACCCAGAAGACAGATTGGTCTTGTTGATCTTAGGATGAAATGCGTAATAAAAACATATCAGCAGAATCTTGAATTTACCCTTAACCCAAAGACAAGGAGGGGCCATCAAATTAGACCATGCAAAAACATTATCTCGGTCGTGCTGGCGCTGCAGAAAAGGGATGTTTAAGGAGTTACAGGAGCGATGGATCTCGCTCAGGGATGTGATCCTGGGCCTTCTTAGACACACGCAGCTAAAAAGACACCAGTTGCAGAGGACAGCCCTACAGACTGCAGGGGACGAGAGGAAACCAGAGCTGATGAATCAAGGTTTCCACCCTGCCTCAAACAGAGGAAAGTGATCCGGTTATCAACTTTTCCTGCTTTATGTAGGTTTTAATCCAGATCCACCTATTAGATTAGCACTTAGATACTGCACAAACATGTGCTTATGGGAATTGCTTTGAATCCTGTCTTTGCAGGGATTTTTCATCATTTCCACTTGATTTTTGTAGGAAAGCAAGACTTAAAATTTATGCTATGATTTTTCAGAAATAACTTAGAATTTGTTGACAAATTTCAACTAAGTGTGGAAAAACTGGAACACGTGTAAAAACAATAAATTTTTTTTGAATTTTTTTTTTTTTTAAAATAAGTCTGAATAAAAGATAATTATCAAATTATTTCTGTTGAAAAAAACACCCAGTAAGATCTTTTCTTCTTCACAGCAATGTGCTGATAAATCAGCATGCATGCAACAATTACCACTGATCACAGCAGATATTACAGTCTGGGAAGACACAGACAGCACATCGAAAAACTTCTAAAGAGATTTTTTTTTTTTTTAACCTGAGCTGACAGAGGGATTAGGGAAAAGGACTTCAGGGTGCAGACACTTAACATGACGTGCTGGTCATGGCCACTGTCTCATGATCACCTACTGGGGTGTTCAGAGCAGGACATAACATAGGAGGAGAAAAAACCCTTGTTCCAGAGGAAAAGGCACAATAAACACCTAAACTTCCTGAGAAGAGGAATTCCTCAAGATCTCCTCTGCCACACTGGAACCAGCCCTGTGTTTCAAGTCTCTTTCAGCCAGTAGTCATAACCGCTGTGGCAGGCACCAGGGGTGACTTACAGGTACTGCCGGCACAGAAAGCGGAGGAAGATGTTTAGGATAGAAGAAACGCGGCTCTGTAGGGAAGCACAGATCATGAGCTCCACTGCCATCGGCAAAACAGCTGAGATGACCAAGCGACAGCTGCCCTGGTTTGCAGCAGGTCCTGTTCAGTTCTGTGAATGCTCAGGGCTGTGCTGTGAGAGCTTACTCCTCCAATGACTGTATTTTTCACATCCATAGAAACCTCCTTTGATACCTATTTCAACAACCCCATTTCACAAGAGCCTCATGCAATCACAATATCCCTTACTGCCAATGACACTGCATGAAAAGAAGGGTGGCCCTCAGTAAAAGCCTCTAACCACAAGTATTCAGTTGGAGACACCGATCCATCACCTCAAAGAGTGTCTGTGCTCCGTGCTCATGGCAATCAGGCACTTGGCTGTTCAAGTTCAAATCCTCTAAACGACAGATGATGTTGTTTTAATGGCAGCAAAATGGAAAGCGACAAGAATGCCAGGAGGACCTCTCTTTCCTCAGTTTATGAGATCATGAGAAGAGTTCAGATCCAAACACAGATGTCACATCTTGACAATGAGGAACCCAAAAGCCAACCCAGAAATCTCTTGTATCAGAGATGCATGTAAATACTGGCACGTTTGTTCTGCAAGTCAGGAAACCACAGCAGCATCTGGTTAACTCAGCTGCTCAGTGGTATTTGAAATAAACCAATAGTTAAGAAAGAGTAACAATAGTTTCTCCCACTTTCCTTGTCTCAACTGTATTGGTTTTTCCTCAAAACTCAATTAACTTTTAATCCCATGTAGATGTCATTTTACAAGTCCCATCCATTTTAATCTGTTGTTTCTTTTGCTTCTCTGATATTGTGACGACTTCAAATTTGGAAATCTGTCACTGTTTGGTTAGGCTTGCTGACAGGAGCAGCTCTGGAATTACAATTTTAGAGCTACAGAAAGTATTTATGGCCAAAAATCAACATGCAAGCACGTTCTGGATTTCAGGTTTCACTGCAAACGTGCAACACAGACCGTGCATGTTGGAAAAAAAAAAATGTTTGAAAATCGTTTTGGACCAAACTTTCACAACTCGGCTCAGACAAGCTCCCACCATATATGCAGCGAGTACAGCCTTCACGCTTTAGGCCAGTGGTGGCCGAGCTTTTTATCTGGAGCTTCAGGACCACTTGTTTCAGTCAGGACAGGTGTCACACAACAGTCAGTGCTCCACGACTGCTGTGATGAAGCCAACAGTGCCGGCCCAGCTCCACGGCCCAAGGAGCAAGAACGGCCACTACAGAGATGTGCCCACCGCAACGCTCCCCAGGCCCCGCTCCACCCCTCCCCTTCCCTCTCCTCACATTTCTAATCATCCTCTCTAGCCCTGCATACACCCACACCACTGTGCCACAACAGCTCTTAAGGTCACAAATATCCTAATTTTTTTTGCCGCCCCAGGCAAGGAAGCGCGGTGCCTTGCTCCATGCCCTAATCGCCTATTTCCTCCCACTCTGTGCTCCATCACAAACTCACCATCATCCCCACCAGCTCCACCACCAAAATCTAGGCTGGATGGTTTTCTCTTATGAGTATTTACCAGTTCAGCAACGACTGGGAAGAAAGAGCCTCTGCACAGGATAAGTTCTTGTACTAATACTGTTCACACACTATCACTAAGCTCAGTTCCAGAGGCTTGGTTGATGGCCACTTTCATAAGCTGAAGAATAAACACAGTTTAGGACAGACGCAGTCTCCTGGAGCGGGGTGAAGAGTTCACAGCTGTTACAGACACTGATTTTTGCCAGCAAAATCATTTCAGTCAAGAGGGGAAATAGGGAAGAGAAAAAAGGTATGCTGTGCCCCACTGACCTCCTATCGCCTGACTGTTTAATTGCTGTGTCGGGGGGAAGCTTTCCGAAAACGGGCTGGAGAACTGCCCGTATCTTGCAGCAGCTTTACATTTGCTGCCCTTGAGAAGAAACTCCCCGTACTCAATAGAGCCAGAGACAGATAGGAACAGGAGCCTTCCAAGATCTCAGACAGGAAAGAATCATCACAGACTACATTTTTCATGAGTTGATTATGGGCTATAAATTTTTCCTTTCCTGCCTATAAGAAAAAACTTTCTAATGTTTAACTCCTGTCCTGCCAACCAGACTCTTGTTCAGCAATGCTTTCAAGTTTCACAACTATCAGAAAGTCTTTCTCATTTCCAGACCAGCTTTGCCTGAAGCCCACCTCTGAGGGGTTTCAGTCTCCAAAATCCATCTAATGTTAGGCAGAAGAACCGTATCCCATTCTGTCACTTACAGACTGGGAACAGAGAACTCCCATTCACCCATGAGCTGCCACAAAACGTGGCAACTCCAAGTATAACCTCTTGGTTAAGCTGAGCTAGCTGGGCACAAACAAGGTGGAAAATGAGACCTTCCGATCAAACAGCCACAAGTGAGTCAATAGGTTACACTGAAATTCTGCATAGTTTTTTCTCAATGGCTATAACAGCTATAACATTGGTCCTGAAGAAGTGTGCACAGGAATTAAAGGGATCATTTCTTGCCAAGAAGGCAAAAGCAGTGCTTTCTTACCCACAATTCTTTCTAAAGGATGAGCAGAAGGGAATCTCAACAATTAAGGAGAACAAGGAAACCTCAGTTGCAAAAAGACATTAAATGACTGATTCCATATGAAATTAGAAAGGAACATGCACAGAACTGTCTCAAATTTGCCAAACACATACTTAAGACCATCAATGGAATAATACTTACAGAGGGCTACTCCCTCTCCTCCACCATCCAAGCAATAGCTTTCAAGCTTGCTCACACAGACTAAATTAAGCCAGCTGTATTTTCTCAGTTTTGCTTGTTAAATAACAACATGGGCAGTTAAATCTCAGCTTTGAATCAGGGGTAAAACGTAAGTAAACTGCAAGGAAAGGTTGATGTAAGGGTTGCTTCTCACACCCAGTCCATTCACAAATAACGTGCTGACGACTTCCAGCAAATGACCTGGTCATCTTCTGGTCTGGGAAGACCTGCTGAATAGCATACGGGGGGGGCTTTTGCTGGGACACAGGTAAAGTCTCTAAGGGAATAGCTCTGCTAGTTGGTCTTTGTTTTAACTGAGACTTCAGCCGTTATTTTCCTTTGCTCTTCTAATCACTCGTTTTTGCTTGGTTCTGGTTGTTTTCATAACTCTCCCACTCTTCCATTGCTTACACTGCCCCGTGTTTGACTCCGCTTCTCATGTAACCACATGGGTTTCTGCTGTTGTTTTAACTTAATTGGCTTTACTGGAATGAATGCTGATTGTTGCTCTCCCAAACGCATCTTAACTGCTTCCCACCGTAGATTTCCCAGGCATCAGAAACTCCCAGTCAATTTTCTTCCATTTGTCTCACATTCCTTTGGTGTCTGTTCTCCTGAAGCCCAACGTTTCAAGACTTTTTTTTTTTCCCCCCTGCAGTACTCTAACCATGCATGTTTTTTTCCAGCAGGACATTCAACTTCAGTAGGGAACAAAAGACACGTTTTTCTGCCAGGAAGGTCTAAATGTACAAGAAACTATGGGACAACATTGGTTCATCACTATGAGAAACTCCAAATGCTGCAGTATTACCTTGAAGGTTTGGGTATTTGCTGTTTTAATGCAGAAGAGGCAGGCTAAACATGCAAGACATGCCATGCGGCAACTGAACAGTTCCTTAATTTTCTTTATTTGAACTGTTTTACCCAATTATTGTGGAATGAAAGAAGGTGATTTCAGTTTAGCTTCAAGTTGCTTTGTCTGCAGTTTTCAATCGTACCACATTCCAAATTTTAATAACAACTAAATTCCACATTTTGCTAATAAAAGAGATGCAACTAGGAGCTGGTATTCAAGACAACAGAAAAAGCCCCAAGTATTTTGATTCATTTCTGTGGCCTGTCATTCATCTGAGGGAGAGCACCACCAACCTACTCCAAACCAGCAAACTAAAGCCAGGAGCGAAAGGAAACCATGACCTTATACTGCAAGAGGAGGCTTGAAAGGACTTTTACTGTTACTCAAGCTCATTTAGGATTTAGAAGCCTCAGGACTCAGCCATGGCAGTGCTTGGGATTGCAGAAGAGGACACTTTGAGGGCTTAAAGCCCTTTTACTTTTTGTACTACATAAACTGCTTCTGCTTCTCATTCATCTGGCCCAACTCAGATAAGAACCCTTCCTTTCACAGCACTGGGGATCTGAATATACAATGTAGGAAGGAAGAAAAAGAAAAAAGATAATTAAAATCACCATTTGAAACTTCATACTGCAACCAAGAGATCAGTTTTCCAGTTCTTCCCCTTTTTCTTTAGTACCTTTGAGAATGAGAACCTAAACTGGGATTTATAAAAACTCTCCAGCAGAAGGAGAGGTGTATGTGTAAGGATCAGAACACGGCACGCTACTTCCAGCACAGCGTCTTCCCACTGCTTTTGCCCTGGCTGTATCTCTTACAAATATAAGAGCTAGTTCTAGATGCAGAGGGAGATGGCATGCTTTTTTCTCTCCCCATTATATTTACCAACATGCCTAAAGGGTTATTTTTAAAGAAAGCATACCGATGTTCGACTGGGGAAAGAAAGAAAACGAAGAAACAATCACGGTCCAAATCCATGAGCCAATGAACAAACAATCACGGTTCAAATCCACGAGCCAATACGGCAACACTGTCTGCCTCCCGAAAAACTTCTTTTGCAGGTAATGTCTCAGGTCTGTGCTACTCTACTCTTGAGCAAGGTCTTCAAGTAACTGGATTCAGTTAACATTAAACTAGTCTTCCCTGAACACAAACATTGCAGGCAAGCCTGGACTGCCAGGCTGGACATTTTTCTCCTTGTGCTAAACAGGAATGACTGACTTCTGGGAACTTCATAGACAGAAATCTCGAAAACTCGTGTCAACAAGCTCAGCACCTTTTACCCACGAAGTGCAATGCACTGCATCAGCTCTCCAGGTCTCGCAAGCCTAGCAAAGCATCTCGGTGACACAACCCCAGCACTGTTCTGGACCCTCCCTTTACTCAGAGGAATCCCAGTATCCAGAGAAAGTATTGTATTCCAAAAGGTACAAGCAGCTACGCTGTTCTTTACTTTGAAAGTTCTGTGTTTCTTTCCGTATCCTCACCTATCTTCTGGGAAAGAAGTGCTCTTCTCCTTTAATACATCACCTCTAAACTGACAGTGGTTTGGGCATAGTTGTCTGCCAGCAGTGGACTGCCCACAGACCAAAATTAACACCCTCTTTTAGGAGGAGGAGAAGGAGAGAAACAGGGCACAGGTTATTTCAGAGTTCGTTCTGCGTAGACAACTCCACCTTTCAACTGTGAGTTAAAAGTTAACCGAGGAACTGCTCTGCTCTGAACAGAGATCACAGTGCGCAGGTCCTATCACCAAAAGCATTGTCTCTAACTATCTCGAAGGTGATGCACACAACCACTTCAGGAGGAGCGAAGACCCCCGACAGCATCAGTTGCTTGGCTTGCTGATCCTCTTCCCAGAATACATAAAGGTGCCTGAGGCCTCCTGGACATGACTACCTCACTGAAGTCTCCCGTGACTCCTGGTTAGTGAGGTGTGTAGAATCTTCAAACCAGACATGAGCAAGAGGAAGTACTTTATTCCTTTCCTCATTTGGTTTTTGTCAGGTGACGCGTACCAGGCAATCTGAACCTCAAAACCTCATTTAAAAACAGAAACATAACTGAATCACAGTGCAAATTCTCTACGGTTCATATAATGTATACTATCATATGGACCTCTCTTTAATTCTTAATGTTACTCATCATGTTGACACTTTTTGCGCTTAGGGCATATATGACTTTATTCTGAGGTGTCATATGTCTTGTTGTGTTGTATCCTCTCTGAAAGTCATAGAAGTCCTAAGCTAAAACGTGGTGAAAGCAGAAAACTCAGAAAATTACCTAAGATGAGGAGGCAACGCTATTAACACCTCAACACAAAAACATGCAGAAATGAGAAACAGCACCAGATGATCTCGTTTGTATGACAAAAGGAAGAGCAAAAGGCATCGCTTATAGGAGGAGACAAAGGTTCAAGTAAGTCACTCCTTACAACTCTCCTATCAGACAGTTAAGAGAGACATGGAATCATATTTCTGGAAACACAGACTGAAGTCCACCTAACTCAGACTGAATACCTGACCTTTTCTGGACTTGATTCTTCTGTTACTTGTGATCATGATCGTCCTTACTGAAAGTAATAAGAACCCTGGAAAGCAAACTACTGAACATGAAAAGCTGAGGTGGGTCCTGACAGGAAAAAAAAACCACAACCCAAACAAACAACAAAGAAAGCTCAGAGTCACGCACAGCGGGGTTTTTTAAATTCACAGAAGTTTTCAGTGTTCAGACTTACTCATGACTCTGAAGTCCAAACTGCCTGTGCATTTTTAAAGTTGCAAAGTTGCGGTACCTTTGTTTAAAGTCTGTATTACTGAATGCAGTTTTAAATAAAAGTGCAAAAATGAGAAGTCCAAGAGACATTTTGGATTAGATGTAATCCAGATCTCTGTTGAAAAATAAGGGCTTTTTTTCACCATTCCGGCAGCCCAAAAATGACAGGAACGATGCTTAAGTGAACAGGAGAAAAACTCCCTTGACAGAATGGACCCGTAGAAGGCATGTTTCCGAACATAGCTGAAGTGCTCTTGGGTCAGTAACAACTATATGTCACTGCAACAAGCGTGAGAAGTAACTGCTGGCTCAGACCCAGAATTTGGAAACACAAGGTTAGGTTTGTAGCTCCCACAAGTCTCGCAAACAAGGCTGTGCCACGAGTGTGCTCAAGCTCCAGCGTAGGACTTGCAGGTTCTGAGCTATATGAACACTAAGTGCTGTGCTAAAACAATAAAAATGAAAAAATACCACCCTATGTACGTTAGGCACTTCCCTTCTCAAAATGTATCATAGCTCTATACTGCCAGTGCAAAAAGCAGTCGATTTCAACACTGTAAGTAGCAACCTGTGGGCTTGCAGTAGCCACATACCACCCAGTATTCCTCCCTAAGAGTCTGCAAAACAGCCTCTCTTCTTTAAAGCTCCATGA
This sequence comes from Apaloderma vittatum, assembly GCF_000703405.1. NCBI lineage: Eukaryota > Metazoa > Chordata > Aves > Trogoniformes > Trogonidae > Apaloderma > Apaloderma vittatum. Next base: position 35,112 of record NW_009726910.1, read on the forward strand.
GGTACTTAAAGAGTCCTAAACTCTTCTCCTGTAGTTGTTTTTAACTTTTGTAGTCTTCTTTTGTGTCAAACCAGTGGAAATGCTTCAAACTGCATCCCTGTTTCTAATGCCTCAAACAGATTTTTAAAGCATCTGGACTGTCACAACAGGAGTCTGACGAATCCAGAAGATCTCTGGCCACAGACCATGGGCTTCCCCACAAGATACTTTTCCTCTGAGAAACAGAATTAATGATAAGAAATACTATGTCTCTACCGCTTCTTCCTCCTGTTTCTCCAAGTTATATAAAATCGAGAGCATAACAATATCACGTTCTATGAGAAAAGAGGGCAAATGCAATTATATTGGAATTATCTCAGACAGAAAACCTGAACTACTAGAACTGCGTGTTTCGCAACAGGACTACAAAGCCAACCTCTTTTCCAGATACCATTAATCACATCAAGAGACAAGTAGCCAGAGTAACTGAGAGCAACGGAAACTTGTAAGGCAGGGGAGTGAATTCACATTTATACAGGATCTGTTAAAACATATCTATCCCTGACAAATTACTTTGTTGACAACTTCATGGTTGAGCTGTCTATAAACAGGTAGGTGGGCAGCAGGTATCAAATTCTGACAGAAAAGGTATCATACGAGGGCTGAAGGATCAAAATCAGCTGTGCTGACCACATTAACGAAAATTATGTCAGATAAACTCTTCAGAAGCTGTGCCACCACAGGAACAGGACCACGGACTCGGTCCCTGGCTGTGCAAAGGTGTTACTCCACGGTTACACGTCAAGTGGGAAGAGAGCAGTGCTGCAGCAGGAAGCAACTAGGCTGGAGGTATACGGTAAACTACGCATATGTCAGCAGGAGGACAATTCCATTTAAAAATCAATAAAAAACCAAACATGCTCCTACTAAGCACAATTTCACTTGCACACTCACCTCCATGCATAGCAAACAATTGATGCATTTTGCCCAAAGCCTGAGTGACGCTAACATCAGCATTACTTCCACCCTTCTTCTCTCCACCTCACCATCAAGCTCCTTCGGATCCATGAAAAGGCAGTCGGGGGATAAATCCCAGTGTGATTTATACTGGTGGAGTTATCTTCCTCACCCCCGATACAAATCCTTAACCTATTTTGCAGGAAGGGTACTGCTTCAGCTCCAATTTTATAGCTGGACTGACTGGGACAGGGGGAGGTCAAGTGCCGTGCCCAAAGCTGGAAAAGGCCCTAGAGCTGTTTTGGAGGGGACTGTGGGAACCCGCTGCCTGCCTATTATTGCCTCTGCCTGCTACATAATAGTGCCTTCTTGGTGCTTGTGACCAAGTTTTAACCACTATCTGTTCTTTGATGAGTTCTCATGGTGAAACGGTAGGAAAATGTTGACACTCTCTGTTACACCAGCCAGGGAAGAATCAGAGAATTGAGCTCCTGTGTTGAGTTTCACGGGGCAAGAGGAGCAGCCCACATCATCAGAGCCTGCAGTTTTCTGACCTTGCTAAGCGCAAAAAAAAATTAAAAAAATTAACAAGTGATAACATTTTGTTTCTAACTAAAGCCTTCGAGAATCCTGTATCACTGGCAGACATTAATTAAGCTCTACATTTCCTCTGCAGCCAAGCAAGCATAATTCATTATGTTTTCAGAGACAGCTACTGAAATTCTCACAGCCAAGGAGCTTTTACTAATTCATCTCTGGTGGTTAAACAAAACTGCTTCCACCCGGATGACAGAAGGCAAAGCGACCCCACTGTCTAACCACTGCATTCAGGCAGATGAGGACAGGGAAGTGTTCAGTATGTTAACGGCACATTTCTGCACTGGGGATGTTTGAACCGTTTCAAGTCAGACTCAAAATCCTCCTATCCCTGCACACAAGGCACGAAGAGCACGGAGGTGAGCGGTGGAAAGACCAGGTCCCATATTGTAGAACAGAAAGTGATCCAAACCAAAGGTCTCAGCAATGAAAATACTGCAGTGTATTTAGTCAGTCTTGACTGGACTGCGTAACTCACAATAGAAAAGTTCAAGACTTTTCTTCCATCTCAAAACACGAAGAAACTAAAGGCAAGTTCTTCTTCAATTATACCTTGAGAAAATGCACTGATAAAAATTGTGATTGCATTGAGAAGCATGCTGACAATTATTTAAGGCTTTCTTAACTGGTGAAAGCTGAGATAAATTCATAGAAGAACCATCCTCAGTAATTCTGCCAAGCATCAAGCCTCTCCATAGGGTAATACAATGACACAGCTACTTTTTACTGCCACGACGCATGCAAACCACAGAACACACAGATGTCGAAGTACAAACGCTGATGACCTAAGATGCATTTTACACCCAACATCTAAAGATAAAACACAGCTTCGTATTATGCTAGGAGGATAACCAAACCACTTCTTTCCCATTTAAATTGTATTCCCAAACAGCTTTGCTATTTAACTTGCAAATTAGGATGACTTCAAAAATTGAAATTTCACTCTAAAAGCAACACTGTAAATCACAGTGGAAAAGGTACGTGCATACACATGTTGCCTGACACAACCTCAGCTCTGGTCTGCAGGCACTGCTGTAATGCACAATAAAATCAGGCATAAGCAATAACCATTCACTGCTACAGATAAAGCAGGGGAAACAAACACTCCTTGTTTGTTTAATCAACAAAATGTTGGCCTCGATGTGTTCAGTTCATGTTTAATTCTGAGACGATCTCCCTGATGGGAAGATTGCTGGGTTATATGATTGGATATGTTACAAGACAGTTGATATTTGGCTTTTACAGAAGCTTGTTTGATCAAGCAAAGAGTGCTGCGAGTTTTCAAAGGGAACAACAGCTACACTGCCCACATCCTCCCCCAACATCGAACCCTGACTGGGGCTTGGCGTACAGTGCAAAACCAGACTTACCTCTTGAGTACTCCTTGGGATTCAGAGGAATTCTGGCTTTCAACTTCTCCGCAGCTTGAGGTCTCCAGGTTTCCATATCTGAAAAATGAGACGGGTGTTTAGAGGAACCTCTAACAGTGAAATCCCAAACAGCATAATTCATATGCAATTATCATAAGCAGCTAAAAAAACGTTTCTAGCTCAAACTACAAACACAGAATCTAACAGTTGGGCAAAATTAAAGAGCTTGAAATATGTTTCATTTAGGAGGGAAAAATCCTGAAGAGACAATCAGTATCTTCCAACCTAAAGTGTTAATTTATATGAAGCAATCTGCACACAGGACGAATAAATCAAAACAGTTCATTTGCTCACAGCTCCAAGACGTTTTCTGCCCATTTTCACTCCATCCTTTCCCAGAGCAATATTTTTGTGCAATGAGGCTGTAACACAACGATTTTCTCCAGTACAATTTTGGGTTTTCTTTGGCATTCTTTCTAACTCCAAGGGTGACTTCACACAAAGTTTTCAAGGTGGTAAGTACTCCCTTGTGCCAAAACTAGTGACGTAGTCGCCAACGAGCAGGAGTGGCCAGCAGCACTGTGAAAATGCCACTGGCAAAGAGAAAACCACGGTCATGGCTCTGCCAGCACAAAGCAAAATCTCTCACCTATGTAGGCAGTGCATGTGCCTTGAAGGAGGATTATGCACTTCGTTTTCAATGGGAGGGCCCATTGTTTCAGATACACAGCTCCACCAAGAATTTTATGGTTCCTCACAGGCAGCTTTAATGACTGTGGACAATTACTCACAGTCCAGAATAGGGCGAGCTGATTTTGCACATTCTGCACTCAACTAATTGTGTCACTCCTGCAATTCCTCTGCAGAGTTAGTGGAACGAGTTCATCTTTAAGCGTTTGTGCTACAACATCATAGTAACATCAGACGGAGAAAACACAGCGGGCTGTCAGTGTGCGTCCAGAAGGTTCATGTTGGAGCGGTAACAAATTCATCCAAAATGTTTCAAAGGATAAAAGTAAGACGTGGCAGTTTCTATCCTCCTTGAAAATAACAATCTAAAGCTTCCTGTGAAAGAATCCCAAATCTGCACAGAAAGTCAACTGGGGTAACTCAATTCAAGTGCACCCCAGCAGCGGATCTGCTAGACTGTAAACATCACCTAGCACCCCCATTCTGCCGCACCATGGCTCGCAGCCTCAAACTCCACAATACCTCAGAAAAGGAACTCAAGTTTCATCAGCCTTATGACCAGGGCTTAACATTGGTCAGCCCCGCTGTGGGTGGGGAAGCTGAGGCAGAAAGAGTTTGCATAAATTGCAGTGGGCTGCGAAGTAAACCCAAACGAATAAGGCAAACAAGGAATCCCTCTGATAGGAGCGACGTAGCCACAGTCATAGAGAGGTCAGCTTGGGTTTACTGAGCCTTGAGAGTACTGTGCTAAGACGACTTGCATTATCTGAAACAGCTCATTTAAAAACAGATCTCGCATCTCCGACTAGGCTGCAGGTAGACATAACAGAAAATTATTTGCACTCATCCGTGACAAAGCTGTGAACAAAATTGTGACTGCTGCACCCCAGTAGCTTAGTCTGACCGACACACTGTCTCTCATTCAAGCCAAGATCCCCCGTCAGTGGTGAAGACTTTGAAAAATCTCAGCATTTTATCTGTTCAGAAAAAAAAAAAGGCACAACACATTCATAAAAACTTGCAAATTTATGTTTTAAAGGGCCCAAGAACAGTCCTCCTAGTCCTATAGACAGCATAAGTATGTGATTAAGTTTTAAGAACTTCTTAGAAAGGATCCTTAGAGGTACACTTGCAAACTTATGTTTTAAAGGGCCCAAGTTCTTCTGTTATTCTGGAACAGTCCTGCTAGTCCTATAGACAGCATAAGTATGTGATTAAGTTTTAAGAACTTCTTAGAAAGGATCCTTAGAGGTACGCACAGTGTTGTGATTTCACAGAACTAATCCAGACATGTAAGGAAAAATACGCCTAGCTAAACTGACAACAGAGCAAGAATTCACCCCTAAACATGCTGAATAACACCTCAGTCCCTCAGCGGTCACAGTGAAGCAGGAGCTTCATGCAGGGGAAACCACTGCTCGGTACAAGAACGGCTGTCAATCTTGCTCTGAACTTTTTTTGTGCATCAATGGCCTCTGTGCTTTCTCCTATATTTTCTTGAGCAACTTCACACCCTGCCCATACTTCTCTAATTGAGGTCATCACTACTGTAGCTGTAAAACTGAACAGATACCTTCTTTCCGACTCTCAGCTTTGCCTGAATTCACCACCTACCCTACCTGACCTCTCTCAGCTCTCAGTCATACCCTAAACACTCATTACTAGCGTTTGCAATTCAAAGCAAACGCAATTAACTAGTTTTAAGTACTTCCCACTGCTTTACTGCAAGGATGGAATGCATCAGTGGAGCCGTAAGAATAAAGCTTCTTGCACTTCAGCTTAGGAAAGCGTTAAGTTTAACCTATTTTTATTAGATTTAACTCTACTGCTTTCAATATTTGCTCTCGCAGACCTGGAGACTGCCCTGCACTTGCAAATATTACACCACCAGGTAATATATCACCTCACCATGAAGATACAAGACAACTGGAAGGGGGATATTTAGAGAAGTAAGTCGACACCTTCTCAGTGAAGATCGCCCAGGAGAGAGTCGAGAGACACGGTGCTGGTCTGACGTACATTACATGCTATGATGGGTGCTAAAGGGAGAGGATTTCACTCTCCACCGCCATCTGCTAGGTAAGACGACTAAAATACATTTTAGCCAATAGATATTATTCCCTCCCCCCTACCCCGGCTGGGAGAAATACGCAAAGAATGCTTCTCTTTTTGAATGACACTTGTATTCATTTTTCAAAATTTGCCATTAACTCTCCGAGCAAAATTTATTGAGATGGCTCAGTGTCATTGTCTTAGTATTGTACAAAACATAAAACATGTATTTGCAGAATATTAGGCCCTTGCATTTAAATCCCACTAGAGATACATGCTGATTTTTACAATACGAATCCGTAACACAGTAATACAAGAGTAGGCAATTTTCTGTACGAAACTGGAAGAGTATATAATGTTCTTTAATATTGTCAGATGAAAACCTCTGCCCATCTCTCAATGCAAGCACTTTGCACAAGCACTAAATACAGGTTAGGAGGAGTTAATAACACTGATGTAAAGAACAGCGTTTCTGCAGACTTCCACCGCTCTGTTCTCACCAGCTCCTGGACAAAGAGCCATTCACCACCCGGACTAGTATGAATGCTTTGCATACAAAAAGCGACATGAGAAACAAAAGGATCCTGTAAGCCCACAGAACTTTTCAGCCTTGCTTGGTGTTTAGAAAGTTATGGACTCTACTCAAAAGGACTGACAAAGCAAATGAGACCAGAATGTAATGGGTAGTACTGAATATTTAAATACTGAAAGATAGAGTAGAAAATGCACCCCTGCGTCTCCGTTATGAGGGAAGACGAGGGAGGAACATGCTCTTTGAATAACTTGGGAGATAGTAAGGAAAGATGGCTCTCTGCAAAAGCCCCACACAAAGCCCTAAATAAAGCTTGTAAGCATTCAGACAAACAACACAGAAGCACAGATATTCAGCAAGAATCATAAGGTGTTTAGCATTATATACACACAGAATCATGGAAGTGAAGTCACTTCTTTAGTTGACAAATCATGTTATACAGGAAAACAACAGAGGAAAGAACAGATGCTGCAGCAACAACAGAGAGCCAAATGCCAGATCAAGCTGCTGTCCTAAAATGTGGGACCCATTCCCTCAGCTCCACCTTCATTTCCCTCCCCATTTACCCTCTACCGAGCCATCCTTCAGCAAAAGAAGTGAACTGAAAATGTCATTATCCGGCTCGCCCATCCACTCCCTTCTCTTGTAAACGACTCAAGAGAGGGAAGTTTGCTACTTTATCTGCGCCTGTGCCAAGCACAGCACAGCCCCGCTTCTAAGCGCCACCGCAAGGAACATGATTACCAGGACAAAATAAAACACAGCAGAGAGGAGCGTGGCCTGGTTCTGCTCTCCTCTGGACAGCCAAACATCTTTGGCTTCCGCCACCCCGGTGAGCGGTTATTCTCACAGCGCATCCAGCAACACTGGGGACGGCGAAGGATCTCTGTGGAGGCATCGAGCTTTAGCATCTCCACACCCAGGGCAGGAGGAGCTGGTCTCCTTTTCCTCTCTCCAGGAACTTCCATCAAATGTTTTCATATCAAAACATCAACACGTTTGGTTTGGGGTTTTTTTGTTCTTTTAAATCTCCCTACCCACTTCTGCCAAACAAAGAGAAACTATCAGAATGTATAGTGTTAAACACTTGGCAGGTTTTCAAAGCTGTCTGCTGCATGTAGATGCCAAACTTCCATGAATACTAAAGGGATGCGGATGTTCAATTACTCTTAAATAGCTTTGAAAATACAAGTCATCCCCCTTGCTTTTCAACAGATCAATTTATGCCCAAGATTTTGTTTAATTTCACATCTACTCCATGTTAAAAAAAACCCAAATCTTTATAGGCTGAACCCAGCCAAAAGAAATAGTTCAATAAAAAGCAAAAGCTACTTTGAAGTCTGCAGGGGCAAAAAATAAAATCCAAACCAAAGAACAATTATTCACAATCTCCAAGAAGCGTTAAAAGTTACCGAGAGAGCAAACAGCACATCTCTGATTTTACTAAGGACAAAGTTAGCAAAGGGCCCAATTTAAAGGCTCATTACAACAAGCAGCACAGCACCAAATATCCAGTATCTCCTGACTGAAACACAGGGAACGGCACCAGTCTTAAAATATTCTGAATTATATTTTAACAAATTTAAATCTTTTAGTATGCCTTGCTTGACTGTTTGTGTGACCACTCGCTGCACTGGATGTATCATAGGGCAGAAACTGCCTTTAGAATCACTCCTCTCTGCCCCGTTGGTTTGTGCCCTGCTGGGAGGACGCCACCAGTCAAACTCATTGCAAGGAGTAAAACTGCAGAGGAGTAAAAGCAGTGTAAGTAACACGTAGATGCCTTTAGTCCATCCTATTACACCAAGAAAAAGTACCACCTCCTCCACAGCCACATGCAGGGTATCAAGATTACATCGTGCAGTCCAGAACAGCCTCCTCAGAGCAGCTGATGGCTGGTGAGCAGATCTCAGTTTATTTTAACTGAGTAAGGCCCAAGCCAGGAAAAAAGGTTTTGTCCAGAAGATTTCACAGAACTTCACCGCAGCACAGACTGATTCAACAAAAAGCACCCGTTATTCTGAATTATTCAACCCTTTAAAGTTCATTTATTTCTGCCCCAACACTTCAACTTCTCTCAAGTAAAAGCATCTGGCTTTTTATTTGCCTCTATCACTCCGGGAATAGCATCTCACCTTTTTTGGACAGAACAGATGTTTCATGCTCCGCATTCAGTTAATTCTTGGAGAGGATACTCTGCAGACCACCATCAAATGACCAATGGGACCACTCACTTTGGGTACACTACATCCACATTTCCAAGGACAATTTTCCAAGAGTCCCAGGACTCTCCTTGGCGAATCTGAATTTGTGTATGTCTAATGCATGAGTCAGACAAGTGTTCGGCACTCAGTGAGAAGATTATCCCCCGAAAATCCAACACAAACTGAATGCATTGGACTTGAGAGGAACCCAGTTTCCACATAGAAACGTTCTGGAGGAAGTCTGTCAATGCGTACTTTCCTACAAAAAACGTAACCTACAACTGGGAGATGCCGCTGCTGCTCCCTCCTGTTCTATGTCAAGGAGCTGCTCACCTGTAACAAGCCGGGAGGGCCTTTACTGATGTGGACACACCACTGTTCTCCTTTGGACCAAACAACAAGAGCTCAGCATTGCTATTCACAACTGTTCCCTTTCTGCACAATCCCGTTCTATCACCAAGAATACGAAACAGGGCTTAACAAGTAATACTAACAAGAAGGCTGCAAAAATGCAGTCTCTGCTACTTATTCTACATTAACATAGAGATGAAAACCAACCTGGTTAAATTCAATTCCTATCCATTTCTTTTTTGTTTTTCTTTATACTGTCTGCTTTTCTTCATAAGTCCGTATTTCACAGCTGCATGTAAATCATTTTATAGCTTAAGTTTCATCTATACTTTGTCCCAAGCCATAAAATTCTAGATTATCTATGACATTTGAAAAGCCAAGAGAAACAACCATGGATTCTTAAGCACTACACTCCTGAGATTTCTGAGAGGGGAAGGAAGTGGTGACCTCCTAGGATTTCCTGTGGATTCTAACATTTTTTATAAAAGGCTGGGGATATCGTTGACAAGGTCAGGCAGCCTACGTGCCCTTTCTCTGAAGCAGACGTTATAACTTGCTCTCAGAGGTGGCCAAGATAAGAATTGGGCTCAGAAGACAAAGTCCTGTTCTGCGGGCCCTTCCAGCCTAGGCCATTCTATGATTCTAGGAAGACTTTCCCTCTGTGCTTTCCTGCCCTCTTCTGACACATTTACCTCCATAAAGCAGCACCAGAGAAGGAGGGCAGGGCCGCCTTCCTTGGTCACATTGCTCCTGACTTTCTGCTGCTCTAAACTCCTGAACTGCCCAAACTTACCTGAGACACTGCTATAAATACCATTTAGGCTATTTGTTCAAATTAATTAATTATTTCAGTAGTCCCTGAAGGACTGAACTGACAATTCTGGAGATCGACATCCTTAGGAAGCACAAAGAGGGAAAAGCATGAGGCAGGGACACCACAGCTGAGCGTGCCCTCCCGTGCCCCAGCTCACCTCGACCTCAGCTCAACTTTGCGGGAAGATCCACCAGGAGCACCCATGGAACCCAGCCCGGTGAGGCAGCCAAGAACGAAAGATCCACACACTTGCACATGAAATTATAACCTTTGGGTGGAACAGGTGATTCACACGAAGTCCTCCACGCAGGAGGACAAACCAGCCCAGCAGCTACAAGACTCCTTTTCTAGTCCTGCCCAGGGGCTCTGCACACACCAAAAGCCAGCACATCCCCAGGGACCCAATGCAACGCCCCGGCACCAAGAACTTTCTCCAAAAACATCACTTTGGTGCTCAGCCAGCTTAACTGATTTGATATATTTTGAACTCCCTTCTCAGATATACAGGATCTTGTACTGTTATGCAAATTCAATAAATACAGTATATCAATTCCTCTTCTCATAACAGTCTTCTGCCTCCTGAGAGCAAAAAACACAACCACATAGGACGTGTAGAAAAACGGGTGCATGAAAACCCAGGCTGAATTCCAAACCTGCCACTATGAATTAAGCTGTTACTCGCTCTTTGCCTCAGCATGCTCCTCCTAAGTATCTCCATTATAGTCTATTCCTCTCACTCTTGACAGTTGAGGGTCTTCAGGGTAGGGGGTGTTGCAAACAATTCCAGGCATGTTTGTGCAGTGTTTTGTAAAATGAAGTTAAGTCTCATGTGGGACAGTTATTTGCATTTACTGAAGTACCTCAGTAAGACAGAAATAAGAATGGAAACTACAAAAAACTGAACTATGTTGAACTGGGTGGGGAACGCACATAAAGATACTTTGTGGGAATTTAAACAAGATAAATTAATGTGCCTTAAGACAAAATAAGTTACCTTAAGACAATTTAAGAGCCTTTAACTGAAAAGCAAGGTGTGGATCAAGGTGTTTAGAGCCATGTTTGATCGGCTGATTCACATATTTGAGCTACTCTCAAGTTCTCATTGATTACAGAAAGAAAACTTCCCCAGATACACATCAATTAATACGTAAGAATCCCAGAAGAGCAGCCTGGCAATCCTCCAAAACAGAGCAACAAAAACTGCACTGTTAAGGGGAAAGATATTTAAAATAGCTGTTTGTGGCAAAGACTATTATTTTACTTACTCCCAACTTGTTCTGCTAAAACCAAGTAAAATAAATCACACAGGAAACATTACTGGCTGAAAGTGACACTGTATACGCATACAACTCCTGGCTGTGCTGATAAAATTTGTGGCACTCTGGCAATCTACATGCTTCAGAAGCAAGAGATTCTCATGACACTGTCACTTGCCAGGTAAGCTCCTCTTTGAAGTTACTAGAATTCACACAAACTTGGTGTCCTTTCACATTTTATTCTTCAAAGACACGCAAGTCCAAAACAGAGAATCCAACACTGAGGGTACAGAAAGAATCACCCATCCAAAAGAAGGAACTACTCCACATTTTCATATTCTTGTATATGGGCACCGTCAGTTTTTATTGCTCCTCATGTTCTACATGAGAATTTGTACGGACTGAGAGGCGAAGCTCACAGGAGGAGATCTAACTACACGGCCCAGCCCCTAGGGACAGCTGCTCGTTCCTCATCTGAGCTCTTACCTGCCTGTGAAGTTACTGCACTTGAGCAATCACAGTTATTATTACAACCGCAGCGGGCCTGGCAGCTACGCATTTCAACATTGCTGCTAACTGAGCCGTGTAATGTGCCTGCATAGCAAGTAGTATTATACTCCTTTTTCAGATGCAAAGGAAAAGCACAGATAACTTACCCGTACCTTGCTCCTTATCCACCTAGCGGGAGAGCCAAAATTAAAACCTAGGAGCTCTTATATGCTGCTACTCTGTTCTAACTACTATATGTCAGACTAACTGCTTCTGCACATCACTTGATTTTGAAAAGGCAATAAATATCATACTCCCAAAATAAGATCACCTCTGACCCAGTCATTTCTCAGCTAGAATCCAGGGAGAGAAAACTAATATTGCAGGTTCTAAGCATTTATACAGATATAACAGACACGATTTAACAGTCTCACCATAAAATCTATTCTTAAAACATTAAGCAGTTCTTGTGCTGTCTGCAGAAATTTATGATTGCATGTTCACATGAAGTACTACAAGGGGACGGTGAATTCTTTATGTTTGTACAATCCCTCTTTCAAAACAGCAGCCCCCAAACAGGAGAGTTAAGTTTGAAAATATCAGTACCCAGTAAAACGCAGGAATCTATTCTAGGTAAGACTCTGTAGCCCATACACTCTGGTTTTTTAGCAGAAGCTCTATTAATTTTCTTGTGTCATCCCAACGGGGTTCCTTAGCAGTCACACAAGGGACGCCTTCCCTGGCCAGTGACTACGCTTTAACGAGAGTTGGGATGGAGGCAGCGTGCATTTACACATTTTACGTTTATGCTGAAATTCTTAATTTTGCAGTGCTCTTGATATCTGTCCATAGAGTTAAGTCCATGTCCACTGGAAGTGATGGAAGAAATTCCTGCCAACATCCCCCTACCATGTAAATGACGGCTCAGCGTCGAGGGCAACCAGGTCACTCAGTTTCCGTTACACACCAGCACTTACCTGTCAAGAAGAAGGTCCAGCACTTCCTTAGTAGAAGCGAAGGCCCGGTATGTTGAGAGAAAGATACTGATGTAGGTAAAATCGTTATCCCCGAAAGCTGTCAGAAGGTTCTCCACAAGTTTCTCCAAAGTACCAGCTTTTATTGTCCTTATCTTGCATGTCTCATACTGGCTGACAGTATGTTCTGGAGGTAACTGGTCCCCTTCAACCTACAAAGTTGAAACAAAACCGGAGCACAAAAATGAGGCAGAAGTTAGATCTCTGACACTGCTTTCATAATGAAGCATAGCTTAAATTCCATCTTTTCACAGCACTACTCCATCCACAGTTACTAAATGATTTTGTCAACTTTGGCTCTCCTAACATTAAATGCCAAATCAGGTAACAGAGGTTTTTAGTGAGTTTATCTTTAAGATATTTCTCTGACCTGCTCCAAAAAATATTTTACAGCTTGATTGCTCTCAAGTTATCTTATGATCCCACTATACACTATTATCTACAAGAATATCCATTATCCCACAAAGAATAATATTAGTGGAAGGGTAACAGTGGTAATTCAGCATCTCGCTTAACCTCTGAATAAACATGAAAACTGACCACAACTTCAGCATCAGCACTCGTGACTCCCTTGCTGAAAATACCAACTCTGGGTCGCCATGCAGAATCTAAGGTCACGAGCACACTTGGATGAAAAACATTTCATGATACTTTTGCAAGGAAGGGGTCAAAGTCATCTTGCAAATGTGCCACGATAATATTTCCATCTTCTCTTCCATTTGGTGCAATACGAGGGCTTGGTGTCATGTGTGTGTGCATTTTTTAACCACCACTTGTTTTTAATGCTAACAGACTGCTTGAAGTCTGAAATAACTAGAAATATACTATTAAATTCTGCCACTATTTAGAGGACAGTTCAGGAAATTATTTTTGTGACTATTTTAAATATTTGTTAAGTATGCATGATGAAAAAGCTTTAAAAATGGGATTATAAATAATAGTAAAAAAAATCAACAAGAAAAATCTCACAGAGAATTTTTCTCTCTACTTTTTGACCTGACTGGGAAGGAATGTTCAAGACCATTAAGTTCAGAAAGGCTGAGCTCTGCAGAGGCAGAAGCACACAGTTCCACCTCCCGTCACTGCTGTTTAACAGGAACCGAACCGACTGCTATCCTCAGCCTGAGGAAAGCACGCCGCGACCCACGTGCTCCTTTGCTTTGATTGCAATTACATGCCATGCCTCATCACTCTTTAATCGCTATCATCACTTATTACCAGCACTAATAAACCTCCAGTGATAAAAAAAGTAATTTTCCCTGAGAGACAGAAACGGCCTGAGCCCGCTGGAACGTCTGCAACCACAAGTGAAAAGAAAAGCCCTGTCAAAAATCCCCAGACATCATTACGATTTATGTAAATAAACTATCTGAAGGTCATCTGAATGAATGAATATCTTTTCCAAGTACAGAGTTACTTTTATTTACATTTATTGAGTTTACAAAGTATCTACCTAGAATTAATGAGATTATGCAAAGAAAAAAAATCAGACCACATAATATTTCAAGACTAAAAAAAAGTACTTTATAATTTAACAGCTCTTCTGGGTTTTGAGTATTGAGTCAGCATCTATACGGATTGAGAGACTCCCCTGAGTAACAATACAATCCATATTTTAGGTTTCTCCATTGGTTCCTTGGCTACACCTCTCAAATTCATCTGGATGAAACACCAGCAAGACTAAATATGAAGTTCAGACACATGGCCAGTTTGACCAGTTGTTCTGCTCCAGAAACTGCCCAGCAAGGTATGAGTTAGAAACAGTAAGGCTAACAATATTCCAATATTAACGCGACACTTTGGTACCAGACTGAGTACAGGGAAGACAGTACGTTAATGACTTACGGTCATTACTGACTCTGGCTTGGTACACTGACAAAACACAAGGAGAAAATTAATCTTTTCATAAAATAAATAGGAACAGATAACCCACCCACTTCATATTTACATCACTACCTTCCATCACTTTTGTACTATTTAGAATAGATATCCCTTTTTTATTTTTAACAACATAGATGTCTTTATTCTAAAGATCTGCTGCTCTTGCTTGAGGACATCTCATTTCCCAGCTTAGCAAGGCCCATCAACCTCGTTTTCACACTAAAACACAACTTGCTGTCTGTATTAAAAAAACACCTTACTATAGAGGGGAAATAAAATAAGAATAATAGCAGTACCCTCCAGTGTTCTGGACTTCCCAACCAGAAGCAGCCCTGGGCACAGTTTTTTTGGCAGACAAGTGCTCCTGTGTCTGTAGGAAGCCCTGGAAGAGCCAGGAGCATCTTTGTAGGGATCAAAACACAAGGATCTGTCAGCAGCCGGTACAGAGCACGGCCACCGCAGGTAAGCATTGGTCCTAGGAAACCTGCAGACCCATCTCAGCGCAGAACAGCTTTGTTTCATACGGAGTTTAAGCCACCAAAAGGAGCCACTCCCTGAGGCCCTTTTCTGCCACCCGCTACAGCAAACCAGGCTGAGAAAGTGTGGAGACAAATCCAGCCGAGACAGAGCCCTTCGGTTCACTTGGTGGGCTTAACCCCGGCAAGTTGCCCAACCTCGTTCACCCCCTGGCTGCAGAAACACACAGCCTGACCCAGGGAAAACAAGCTCAGGGGCAAGCTGTTAACACAATTCCTGGAAGCACGACGGGTTTACATCTGTTCAAAGTGTGAAGTGACAGATTGGGTAACTCAGTCTTGTGTCATGAACCCATTAATGCCTTTTATAAACAGACAAGGCAACACTCAGCACCGCTGCACCAAAGCCCACCGCTACCCCAACGCGATCCCACAGAGAATGAATGAGATTACATCAGAATAACCTGCAAAATTTTGTTCCACAGATCTTACGGCTGGTTTAAAGGTCTATAACTTGTTATATACTTGGCTTGGATAGAATTATAACCAACACTTCCATTACAGAAACACCTAAAAGGGTAGGTTGCTATTACAACTATATATCCTCTCCTTCCGTATTTTCCGTAAGCAAAACTTGCTTGGAAAAAAGGAAAAAAAGAAATTTTATTGATGGCTTTTCATTTTGCAATTAAAATATACTTTTGAAAATAGCTGGTTACACAACACAACCGCTTTCAAACAGGAATGAAAGTCTGAACCACTGTATTTAACTCTTAAATTTTCTATCCAGCAGACTGCCCCAATCACAAGGTATTGATGTACGGCCATGTTCTACTCACGGTGTGTATAAACCTCATTCACTGATACAACTGCGTACTAAACAAGGGCTGAAGTTGCTTCCAAGATTGAAACATGCGCAAAATTTTCCATTAATTGCAACACTGCAACTTCCAAAAGACATCATTTTGGGAGAACGTTAAAAAAAAATAACCAAACCAAAACCAAGAAAAAAAACAAACCACCAAACAACAAAACAGAAACCAATCCCAAATCCTGGAAATCTAAAACTGAGTTTGTCAGCAAAACATTAAACAGCTAAAAATCATTTTAAAAGACTTTTAGGGATTGTTTATATTTGTATTATTTTAGCAATTCTGCCTGTAAGTTTAAAAGGAAAAAGGAGTTGGCAGACGAGCTCAATAACAGACTATCAGAATAAGACATTGTGGGCTGAGTTAGCATGCTAACAGGAAACTGCTCGGTCTGGATTTAATCAAGAGGCCATCTCTTCACCGACATAACCAGGCTACCCAGAGGCAAAGGAGTTTCCATGTGTGCTTTTGTGTTGTCTGCTCAGAGGAATACTCTATCTACTGCTAGTAAAAGACGTTCCTAAAGCTCTCTGCAAGTTTTGACAGGGCACACACTCCCAAAGCCTCAGTAAGATTTTCTGGGTTCTCTACAAGGCTAAAAATAAACAAATATGACATTTTATGTTTTTTAAAGAGTCTCACTTTGATTTTTCAGGCAATGGATTATGGCCTTGGTAATCTGCAAGTGTAACCGATGAGCAAATCGTTTCCTACCAGACAGCCAGCACCTTCCAAAAGCAAACGTAGAAAGATTGAACCGAGGTGTATTCTTGCAAGTCCTTCTTTTTGAGGTTGTGCAGGTCCCGATCTAGTTTAATTCTAATATCTTGGCTAATCCTCTGCAATTCTGTACCTTCAGAGGGGCCCACTCTCTTTTAAGGTGATGGTCTTACAGCTATACAACATAAAACATTACCCATGTATGTGGCTCTTGTTGAAATAGGAGAGCTCCATGCCAAATAAAAATCACATTCAAGGCTAAAAAGTTCCTTCAAACACAAACCATCTTCCCAAACCAGCTGCAGATGGCCAGTATTGAAGGAGCTCGAATTCAGTTCCAAGCTGGTTACAATTAAGGTCCTGACAAGAGCCGGCCAAGATACGCTCATCTCTTGCCGTTTTGCCTAACAGTGACAGGAAAATAAAGCAAAACCCCCACGTGACCCAAAGTCACCAAGTATTTCACTCAATTTGACAGCCAGATACAGATCTGGATGCCATAGCCTCATGTGCCAAGGGTACAACCACCACCCGCTAACCTTCAATAGGATTATAATTTAATAATAAACTCGACTATCTCCTAAATTAATGCTACATCCTAGCAAGAGGGAGTAGAGCCTCAAGGTAAAAAATTAGGTCCAATAATTCACAGTAAAAAACAGGCCACCCAAAGAATGACATACTGAACCGCAGCTATTATTTCAGAAATATCACCGGAAACAATCGCGTTTACCCAAAAGTACCCCCACTGGTCTGCAGGTTTTTTCCCAATGCAAATATTAGCTGTTGAGATTCTGAAAGTGAGAATCACAAAATGAAATCCATGTAATTGTTTTTCATCAGGCAGATCGGAAAAAAGCACCAAAAAGAAAACAAGTGGGATGAATAATAAGTAAATGAGATATCAAATAGTCTTCTGGCTTAGTCATTTAAAACATTTACCACTTTACTAAAGAGCTGCTTTACTTATTATTTTCAAGAGCACCTAACTAAACAGTGTCTCTTGAACTCCATTTTTTACTGATTTTGATAGATTTTTAAAGGCTTTTGACTTTCCTTGAAACTCACAGCTTTTCCAGATGGGAAGCTTTCCACTCCACCTGTTTTTATTAACTTAGTGGACAGACATCCTGTGCTGGAATAAAACTGCCTGAAGTGCAGTAACTTGCAAGTTAACTAAAAACAAAGCACTCTAATAAGAACGACTATTTCATTTCACTGTTTGCCTAAATGTGAATCAGTTTTAGCCTTCTGAAAGTAGGAATAAGATGGGTTTTTTTGATTTTGCCTCTATTTTTTTGATGTTTCTTTCTCACACACAGGCTCTCCAACATAAGCCTTTAGTATCTACGCTCGTTCTTGGAAAGAAAAAAAAAAGAAGGAAAAAAACCCATCAAATCATGGAATGATCGAGTTTCAAAAGCTCCAGAAATGCAAGTATCCATAACACCAGTTTGAGAGAAAAACCTAAGGCTTCCTTGATTTATCATGCAGTCAAACACCACTTAAAGTAGCAAGATAGATGAAACAGAAAAGTTGTCTGAAGGACAACTGGATTCCACAGCAGAAACACACAGAAATTATTAACATGTCTTTGAGATGCCATGTAAGATCCCTGCTCACTTTAGTTAAGTATTTTTGCAAAGAACATCTGCAAAGTTATTAACAACTGATTTGAGATAGCGTTTCTTTCCAACAAAGATCTTAATGTACTTGTTAATCGAGCCTGTTCCCCTTAAAAAGTAAGAAAGCAAGACTGCCCGGTGCGTATATTGACAGATAAAATCCACCGCAGCTGACAATCATGCTGAACTGACTCAAACTTGGCACTCATTGTGCTGACTCCCCTCATCCGCACCATATGACCTTAAAAAAAAAAAAAAAAGCTGTGAAAAGTGGTAATTTTGTACTAACAATGTCCCGTAACAGTGAACATTAGAAACAGCAGTGACCAGACTAAGCGTGTCAAACGAAGTCACCAGTATTTCAAGTGTCATTAGGGTGGGCCCCGGGGTGTACACATCCACGCTGCCTCTCGCAATCAGTTCCGCAATGCTGGCAGGATTTAAGAGCCTTGGGTCCCACCACTCTCCTCTCCATTCTTCTGCTCCACTATGCAGAACTGGCAGCCTGGAAAACAGCTCATGCGAGATAAGACTGAATTTGAAGCAGAATTTCCACTCTAGGAAACCGTGGCTTGAAATGCAGGATTTGGGTGGCCAGTCCTCTCACAGCCCGCAGACTCTGGGCAGGGTAGGTGAGTGGTTGCTGTTATCGTACGGTGCACTTGGAAATAAAACGACTACGGAGCTCTCCACAGAGCTCCCCACTTCGCTAACTCCTGTCTCCTCATTCTGAATGCTGCTGAAAATCATCATTCTGCATGTTGTCTGCACCAAACTCAGAAGTCAAAATGACTTGATGAGCTCCCTCCTCTGATCCGACGGCTAGGGGTATTCCGGATTGCCAAAGCTCCACTCTTTGCCTTGTCTTTCTTACCACATAAATAACCTTTCTTGGCAGCAAGCCAGAGCTTCCAGGACTAATTAATTCCATGATCATTATACAAAAGGCATTCTAATTTTCTTAGAGCTCACAGCCTGGCTGGTATCTGTCTGAAGAGCTGGTAAACAGTAACAAAAGCTGTGGGTTGGGTGAAAAAAAAAAAAAGTGTGTTACACAAACGCTGTTGCTCAGTCAGAACCCTTTCACTCAGGCACCTTGCAGATACTTAAAGCCACCCTGGGGAAAATAAGAAACAAAATGCATACCATGGTGCTGAGCTGTGCATCCTCACACCTTCTGAAGTTATGCAAATTTTAGACTCATTTGGTTATCAGTGAACTATGTGGAATTAGCTCTAAATGAATAAAAGCAAAAGCAAAGAAGCCTAATTTACACATCGCCTCTTGCTGCATGCATCTAAAGGAGTTTAAGCAAGTGCACTGAGAAACTGAATTTTCAAAGAGGTTTACATTAAAATGGCATTGTCCAGCTCTTACAAATCGTGGAACATACTCAGTCACGAGAACATATAAATTCCTCTTCTGAATTTGGCCCACTTCTTGGAAGCACCTGTGCAGCAAAGGAATGTAGCCACATTATTCAGTGAGAATCAAGTCCTCGAGACCTTCACTATGCAGCACATGAGCTTTTTAAAGAAACCCCAAATCGCTCTAACAGCTTAGCCCCAGATCTTCGTCTGTAGCTATGTTCTATGATTTATGCATTTCCCTTCTCATTGCTTCCCACCTACAGAAAGTTCCTTCTCATTCCTACTCTCACCTCTCTTGCTAGTACTTAAAATCAAGACAAGCATTCCCACCGTCTTCTCTTGTCTGACTTCATTGTCTGTCCTCACTGAGTTAACTGAACCTGAAACATCAGACTACTTAAACCCTTTTCATTTTTGTTTGACACGTTTCACAGTTCTGCAGTTTACCGTAACCTTGATCTCTCGTATTATTTTCATAATACGTTAGTACGTATAAAAATTCCTTGTGGTGGTTTAGATTAGACATTGAAGCTTAGCAAGGGCCTAATTTAAAAGAGAAAAGCAAGAAAAAGAAACCAGTAAGTCGGGTAGGACTCTTAGTCATGTGCATCTTATGTTGTTTGAGGAATAGCTGTCATCAAATGACATTTACTAGAAACACTCTTCTAACTCAGGAAACAAATGTGTCCCACATTAAATATCCTTTCAAAATCCTTCGATACTAGAGAATTACTTCTGTAGAACTCAGCATCCTCCCCTCTTCAGCGCATAGGAACACCAAAATGCTCAATCACCAAACTGAACACTAAATAAATACTCAAAATAATAGGAAGGTGAGTAGGGCACCAGAACGAAGCCAAGGGAATAGGTTTTATTGCCCATTTTGGCAGTAAAATCAGTCCATTTTGTAAAACAATTTGACTTGTAGAGATGAAGAAACTGTTGCACAGTGTGTCCATGAGGGAAGTGCTCTACCTAGAGTCTTCAGATTTGCAAAAAACAGCCAGTGATTAACTGTCAAGACTAATAAAAACTTTTACAGGTATGGATTATAAGATGGTCCCTAAGAGAGGGAAAAGGGCAGCTGGGGCCATTCCCCTGTGCCCCAGAAACAGTAAGTAGTAATTACTGTGTCTGTTAGCCGAAACACTCCTAGCTTCTCCTTCTCCCTCCCCACTCACCGCTGCCAGTCTGTCCTGGAGATGTGTGGGCGCCAAAGCCTGCTTACAGCTCCGACACTGAGTTACCGACAGGAACCAGAAAGAAGAGCAGGGGGGAAATAGTACAAAAGGTGGCAGATAGCTCAAATATTGCACTTGACTCAGAAACATGACTCTCTCAGTGATCCTGACTATCACCGACAAGAAAAGGTGCGTACTGTACCTTCCACCTGAGGCATACTTAGAGTCTCAAGCTCCCAGTACAGAAAACACTGTATTTACACACAGAACGCAGGCCTCAGTTGTGAGTCTTTGAAAACACAGCATAATCGAGCAGAACGTTTCTACTGTTCACCATCCCAGCAGTTAACATTGTCCGTACTGATAAAACATCAGACAAATCAGATTACACAGCCAAACATGCACTCGGCCACCCCTAAGATGAGCCAGAACTACTGGCCAACCTTTGCAAGAGGCGCAATTATTTTCTCGGCTCACAGTTTTAAATTAATCTCAAAAATCTTAGCCGCACAAAGCAGAACATCCGTTAACTGCAGATGGTAGGGAGTTGGTCTTTTCAGACTACAGTCTTGCAGAAAGAAGACCTCCCTCCTGGTAGGTCCTCAAAGGTGGCTCTTAACACTCTGGAAATTCAAGCCATGGTGGTATTAGCCCTGGTTAGCGCCAGACGCAAGGCCTCTGTGTGCCTCAGTTCTTCCACCTATGGAAGGGCAGATTAACACTGACCTCCTCTACAAAGCACTTCAGAGTCCACAGATAACAAGTGCTTTATGAAACTAAGCAATATGATTTCTACACTGAGACTACATCATGGATGTAGAAGACCACCAAACCAATCCAGTTTTGTAGATGGTGGAAACTAGAAACGGCAGCTCACAACATGACAAATCCAAGCATTCAACTCAGAAGGTCAGATCCCAACTCGGTTCTTTGTAACGTCTACTGCGAGCTTGAAAACAATCTGTCTCTTACCCACGTGAAAACTTCTCCCCAGTTCCTCCTCACCCATTTTACCATCTTTGGAGGAGTCACCTGCTGGTATCAGGCAATACCAGTCAGTCCAGATCTTAATGTAGGATTGAGACACCAGTAATCAAGAAGAGAGACCTTCATATGGCCTTAGCTTCTGCACTGTTACAGAGCAATCACAGAATATTGTCACGAGCCGACCAGTTGCAGAATACTGTCATGAGCCAACAACTAAGGACACTGCAAGCAAGGAGTACAACCCCAGGTACAAACAAATACTTCAAAAGAACACCGTCAAAAATTACTGTGACGTTTCTGTTAAACAACATGACATGCCGATAGGCGTTCTAAGCAGTCCAAGTGAATACACACAGTGCAATCCGTTTATTAAGTGCGTAAATCTACAGAAGAGCTAACTAAACTCTGAAAACGTGGCTTAAATGGCTAAGGCCACGTCAACTTCCCAACTTCCCAAGAGCACTTCTAACAAATGTGAACACGCACGGGTAATAATCAACGTCCCTCACTCCAGTAAATTACACAGCTTAGGCTAAATTACTGACCTAAATCCACATAGTAGTTTCTTTTTGTCCTACCAGGACTTCTTTTTTATGCAAATATTCAAGAATCTTACACTGTATAAACTAATAGAAGTCAAGGTACCTGATTCAATGACATGTAACGACACTGTGCCCTCTACACAGAATTCTTTCTCCTATTTTAAACCAATCTAGATTTCAAAGGCCTAAAACATTGGACCTTTCTCCCCATGTCATCCACATCAACATCCAGATATAAAAAAAATACAGCAGCTAAAGTTATCGTCCAAGCCCATAAATAACTCATACTCTGCCTTGAAATCAAAAACCTTGTCCTTCAAGTCTTTGTATGCAGTCCTGTCCCAAGCCTGGTCTAACCCACCTCAGTGCTTACACTTTAATCACCGTGTAACTGCAATTTCACTGTTGCAACCCCTCCCATTTCCCTAATTCCCTATTTTATTGTTATATGAGCCCTGATTATTTTGACACAAGTCTAGACATCACAGGATTATTTCTCCAGCACAACTGAATTTTGATGCCACTTCATACTGCTGTGATATCAGCCCAACAACACGAATCGCAGACGAGCTGAAAATTCTCAGCTATCCTCATATTTACGAGCTGCCTGGTTTTTAAAGACGACAACAGCTCTATGTCCATCCTAAGAAACAGCAGAGGAAAGCTATCATACAACTTTTGTTTGCGAAACACCGGTCACTAAAGCCAGTCATCATGTTTCTTTCAAGAAAAATGCTAAATCTAAATATCTTGTCACGTTCAATAAACACCAAGTATAGCAAGGAGAAGGGATAATTGATATTACCACTAACACAGTCAGACGGATTTCATATGGCAAGTCACATCATTTTATGAAAATTAAAGGTCAACATGGAAAAACTGTCTTTTGACCATTCAGAAACATGAAGACCATTATTCACCAATACCTAAGTTGTTGGTAGTCAAAAATTGTGATACTTTCCCTGTGAAAAGTCACCCTACTTTTTTCCCCTTCCAGGAATGTAATTTAATTTAATTGTGGAGTTCATCATCACTTGCTGCTCAGTCAGTAGAAACAAAGAGCGTCCTGTATGAGACAGCAGGCAACACTGCTGAACTGAAAATGATTTTAAGGACGCCACAAGTAATAATTCTGTTGCATAACAGTAGCATGAATGCACATTACATAACCCAAAATGGTTTTATTCATCCAGATTGTATTGTTGGCTCTCCTTTCGTGCTGTAAAGTTTGCTCAAACAGTACACAGAAATTAAAATTATACTGACTCAGGATACCAGTGTAAACTGCTACTGCACTCTGTAAACAGCAAGGCAAAAGTGATAGATTTTAATAGCATTAATAGCTGGAAAATAAAACTGTAGGTGTGGGGAGATAAAATGCGTTCTGACAGAGAAGAAAATATTTAGCAGAAGACTGATTCAGATTTTAAAATAAACTGAACTTGAAACATGAAGAAAACATATCCAGGAAATTATTCATAATAATTACTGTGAGCAATTGCTCCTGCCAAGCCCCCAAGCTTTTTTAATCTTTTACAAAAGAAACAGGTTAGCACTGAGTAACTTTTTTTATGACCACAGCATGAATACATAACTCAGCTGCATTTCAATGGCTGTGCTTTTCACCACCCTTTGTTTTAAAACTAAGAGACCTCTCTAGGGTGGGGCCCAAGTAGAAAAAGGGGTAATAGTACAATAATGTTACCTCATATTAAGAGTTACCAGCTTTAACCCTTACTCAAGTGCTGGAAGAGCGCAAAAATATTAGTTTAATCATTAGTTCAGGCCAAACCACATTTTAGTGTAATCTAGACATCACAGGGGACCTGATCATGGAATCTCTTAGGAATCTTCTCTTGTCCACATACGCACACATATGGAGAAAGGGAATGTCTATATATGACTACCTGTGCGTCTGTACGTACCAGATCTGTTACAGCAACATCCCAGTGCCAATTCTACTGTGACAAATTCTGCATTTCACATGACAAACTGCATAAGCGTATGGCAACTAAGAGACTGCACACCTACACAAATCACTGTGCCCTTCTAACTACAGCACTCAACCACTAAACCCATCTCTTCTGACACAGCAGAAAGCTGCACGGGTTGCATGAGCTGGTGCTGAAATGTTGTAGACATTTATATTTTAGTTTAAGAATGCTCTGTTTCAGTTGAACCTAAATCCTTAGGCAACGGACACAAATCAAAACACACAGAGAATTACATGGAAGTCTTGAGTCAGAATGCAAAATAAGTATAACATACAAGTAAGGAGGAAAGAAAGTGGCAAAAAGTGTCAGGCTGTAAGAGAAAACGTAAAATCGTCCACATTTACTGTCCTTTTTTTGTTTTGAGAGCGGGAGGGGGGTTGTTACTCAATCACCCATCAGGAGTTAACTGCATACCTCTGTTCTTCTCTGCCCTGTTCTAGCTTTGTGGCCATCTGAGGTTTTGCGAACAAAACAACTGGTGTTGCATGAAGAACGCAAGCCTAGCGGTTTAAGTAAGTGTGCAAGAGTTCATTCGCGTTTTGTATGATACAGGGAGCCAGCAGACTAAAAGCGCAGCCAGAATCTATGTGAAGCACTCAATGGGAGGAATGCAAGAGTGTAAGATCTGACTTCCAAATGAAATACGTTATTGTTACTTATGAAACATTTCCAACAGCAGCACAATGGCAGCCATGTCAAAACATAAGACACCATCTCTGCCCTAAAGGGTTTCTCCTCTAAAAATACCAAGTGCACCACTGGTAGAGCCAGAGATTACTATGAATCAAGCAGACAGACAAAAGGATGCATAGGCATAACTTCATAAATATTTTCTTTTTGTATTTGCATCTAATATTTAAACTGGCTTCCAAATGCACCTCAGGAGCATTTAGTTAACTAATCTCTTTTGCACCGCAAACAACAGTTAATCCTGAAGGGTGTACTGACTTGCCATTTGCATCCCAACGCCAACAAAGCTTTGAAACCTTCCCAACCTCATCTAGTAAGTTCTATCCACATGATTACTGCAGACAACTGAAGGACATTCTGCACTTGATTCAGGTCAAAATGGAAACTCAGTATGATTCAGCACATAAAAGCTTTTCTGCAAGTTTACGTGAGGCATAGATCGCTTTAACGTGCAATGGTCTATTTCTGCTCTAGGATATGTAAATTCTCAGAAGTTTAGATCACTGAATTTTGTCAGAAGGAGCTGCTGAGATAGGAAGTCTAAGCCACCCCATGAGGTGTATCAGAAGTCTCCAGTTTGAACCCCAACAGCTATGACAATCTGAACGCATCTCAAAGCATTCGGTCACTCCATATTGTTCAAATCATTCCGAGACCTTTTGATATAAAGTGCCACAGTATAAAAAAAACTTGATGGTTTATGTGCACAAAGAGGCCATGGACTCCCTAGAAAGGAAGAAACAGCTATCAACTGGGAGAAAGGTTCAGCCTTCATACGGAGAATGGCAACTGCACAAAGCAGCTGAGGGGGTGGGAGGGGAAAAGAAAATAATCTTTTAAACCGCTTTCAGAACAAAAAGGTGGAAAGAACATAAGAGGAAAGCAGATGAAAGAATAGAATATAATAACAGCATCATTCTACCAAAGCATTTTAAGTACCCACACCTTATTAATGCCATTGTGGCCCCTCAGCAGCATCGCCCCTGCAATCTGCTCCAAGCCCACGGTCCACTCCACAGGAGAGGAATTCTTCCATGGGGTGCGTTCCTGGGGGCCTGCTGGGAGTTTTTAGGAAAAAGGAGGCAAACTCTGGTATCTCATCTGGCAGCCCTTCTCTTCACAGATGGGATCAGAAGAGCCAAGCCTCTGCATCTAAAGCAGCAGAGTACGCCACTGTCCAAAACGTCACTAGTAAAAATAGTATGACAGAACAGAATCACAGGGCACATGAAGAGGACCTTGCTCTGCTATAGAATTTTTCTGGTATGTCCAGCATAATAGAAGTTTCCTCTCATACGGGTTTGAGTCTATCCCTGGAGGTGTTAAAAAAAGTGTAGACGTGGCACTTCAGGGTATAGTTTAGTCATCAGGGCAGTGTCGGATTGACTAGTGGACTGATGATCTTTGAGGTCTTTTCCAACCTTAATGATTCTATATTAAAGCACAAGATTTCACCTCTCCATTCCTCATATCACTAAGTCTCAAAATGAATAGTAAGAATATTACAGGAGAGACAATTAAATCCACAGAAGATACGTCGGTCAGTTCAAGTCACAATGTGAGTCCTTAGCAAACGCATACTGAGCACAGGACCCGTGACTTGCAGTACCTTTCTAAATCCCCCACCACAATTGCCCTCAAATTGGCCATTACACATAATAATTCACATGTTCAATACCGTACACACCAGCCAGTTTATTCTCTGTGAAGATTTCATGCTATTTTTGAGCCATGGGAGACAAGTGGAGAGGTGGCAGCTCAGGGACAAATACCAGTGGCGGTTGCAGCCTGCAATCACTTCGGCACTGATGCAGGGCTGAGCTCCAGAGAGGTAATTGCAATAATTTGGACATAAACGGGTGGCAGGGAGGACCAAGTAAAAGCCCCATCAGACTGCAACTCCATAAGCTGACAGAGCAAAAGGTTAATGACTGCTACCATGCAAAATGGCAGAAAGCTTCCCACCTAAGGCAGAGGCTGCCGAAGTTTCACTTCGATTGCCAAAGCTGTTAAAGGGTAGTTATGCTCTGATGGGCAACAGATGGCTTATGCAACTAAATGTAGAGAAATGTAAGAGGCCAGCAAAACGTCTGTTGAAAGTTCTACCCTCAAAGGTCACACTGTGGCACACAGATCAGAGAAAAGATCTTAAGGGTTAGAGCAGGCAGAACATTAAATCTTTCAGCACGACGCTTGGAAGCAGCAACAAAAAGCAAACAATTCTGCAAAGTATAAATAAAGGGTACTGAAGCAAGTCAGAGGACATTATTCTTCCACTGCATAAAAGGTCTGATGAGACCACATGTAGAGTACCATATTCTGTTCTAGCTGCCTTATTTTTAAAGCAGCTATTATGAAGCTGAATGGGGTAAAGGAGAGGGCAACCCACATGATTCCTACGTTCATGGAGTCTAAAACAGCAAGGATGCAAACTTCTCTTTTACATACCAAAAAAAGCAGGATTTGAGCATCCAAACCTCTCACTGACCGGGAGGAGGTTGGGGGACTGCTGGAACCCAGGCCCACAACAAACTCCAATACTCTGTTGCAATATGGCCCTGACATCTTCTGGACATTAAAGTTCTCATGATTTTTTCTTTTACAAGTGTCTGTGTTCAATTTTATTCTGTCTCGTTAAATATTTGCTGCAAACAAATTGAAACCAGAACTTTATAAACAGCAACACATAATAATTGTCATGTTAAACTAAACTAGAGGTTTTTCCCTCTGACAATGGCCAGATGCTACAGAGGAAGGTGAAGAAATAACACCCATAACATATAGAATAACCAGTCTAAAGGGCAAGACTCTTCGCAACTGCAAGAGGTGTTTGTTTTATACTTAAATCACAAAACATTATAGGTCTTGTGCTTGAAATTTCGTTAAGTATTTCACGCATTTGTTCTCATTATTTATATACAAATCCTAATAACTTCTGAATCCTTTTAGACTGAGCTGGTCTCAATTACTTCTTCCAGCAGCGAGCTCTTCAGGTTAATCACACACCACATAAAATTACTCACTTCTTCCCCTTCCCCTTTGTTTTCAAAACCACCAGATACTCCCTGTAGTGTTCCTTCTCCACTCACTGTTTTAAATGCCTTCACTATATCCTCCTATTCATTGCCAGTATCGAGCCTCAATCCTGTGAAGATTTAACAGATGTGCTTATTGTTAAACCTGCACATCAACCCTGATCACACCAAGACGCAAATTTCACAGTCCTCACCTTTTTGCTGTTTCCAAATGCCAACCATCCTTTCCCATCTGTAGATCCCTTTTCCAGTTCCCTTACCTCCGAGATGAGGGAACAAGCACGAGGAGTGAGTGAGGTACTACTGTAACCTCCTTAACAGTATTACCTAAGCTTCAGCTCATTCTCTGCTTCAGCTTCATATCTGAGCTCACTTTCACAACTGCTGCTGCACAGGGGGTGAGTGCTTCCACAAAACTCTGAACTCTCTGAAGTCCAGGACTTCTCCCAAGTGGTTTAAATTAAATTCACTTCTGGTCTTAAACTGTTTCAATGTGCTGCTGTGCACTGTTAAGCATCTGCTCCTTGCAGCATGTACGTCACATGTGGAGAAAACATCCATGAGATAACACTATGAAGCCACTAAATAAATAATACTATGCAACTCTGACAGCTGATCCATCACCTCCTGAACTTTTTCTAATGCTTCAAACTCTTCAGCAACCTCAAAGAGCAGCCTTTTTAAAATCACGTTGTCCCAGAAACACTTTTTTCTCCTCTTTTTCCCACCTCCCCAAATAAATGGGAACCCCACCCAATCCCACACAACAGCACTGATGCTGAGTTTTAAGCTCCACTCAAGTCACACTTTTGTGCTATGTCACATTACAACATACTTCATGTAGCCTGCCTGGTGAAAATTTGCAGCTGTGCTTAGAAAGTTATTTGGATGAAAGATGTTGTAAGAATGCAAGATCATTATCGCTTCACTTGGATATGTTTTTACTTTCCTCCCAGTCCCTAAATTATTGGTGGCACGGTGCTGAACTGAACTACAGCGCAGCTGAATTCAGGCGCTAGCAGTTTACTTTGGTCCATGGTAGAGTGATTTCCACAAACAGTAAATGCATTTCTATGTCCAAAACACAGAATTCCTTGCTATAGCTTTAAAACGTAAAACAAAAAAAAATAACAACCCACATCCTCATACATCTCAATAGAATTCTTATTCCAGGTGTAAAAACATAACACAGACTTAATAGTTCAGCCCTACATATAAACCTACATGCTAGTGTACCACCCATGAAGAACTACAAGCCACTTCTCAAGAACTTGCTCGGTCACTAACCACGAAGAGAGAGCGTTTAGGGGGCAAACCAAGTGCAAAAAGTTCTGGAAGGCTGCAGGGGCAAACCACAACACCTCCATGGAGACAATTATTGGTCAGCTGCTCAGCGCTTAAGGAATGAGGTTCAGGTACATCTGTGTTATGGGGAGATACAGAAAAGAATGTAATACAACGTATTAAAGTATCATCACAGGGTTCAAAGAACAGTCTATCAAACTGGTTCACGTGCACTGGACAAAAGCTGTCTTGAGCAATTCACTAGGAATGTAGCCTTTCAAACGCAAGTGGGAAAAAATGCAAGTGGAAAAAAAAATAAAAAGAGGTCTTATGCAGAAAGATAATGTTTTACAATCTCTGATACTACCTTACTGGGGTGATAAACAGATTTTAAACAACACGCACCTTTTGCCTCTGGTTTACATGATACCACAGACTGGCTACACAAAGACGAGGAAGAACAGGATTTAGGCTCAGTTGGCACTGATTTACCCCTTTCACACAAGGTAAATCCGTTTTTTTCAAGGGGGCAGGCCATGATCTGATCACTCAGTGCTCTTTTCTTCACACGGCTGTACCTCCTTAAAGCACTGGCTATAGGAAGCTATATACTTAGAAAATAGATTCCTACAGCAGTAGTAAAAGATGCAAGTTCAAAGCATGCATTTACACACTGTCACTAAACATATTTTTAATTAGCTGGACCAAGGTTAAATTTAAATTCAAGTGTGACTAACATGCTCGCAATGCTTCAGCCTGTTTCTTAAATGAAAACATCAAACCCAAAATTGTAAAACTAATGGTTTCTCCAGGGCTATTCTCTTCACAGCAACTCAGCCCAGTGCGTATGCTGCTTCGCCAAGGCTTTCCGATGACACATAGCCACATTCCTTGCCAACGCTTCTTTAACCCAACAAGTGACCTAGATCTTCTAGCATTCAGAAAGAAAATGCCAGATTCTTTGCAGAGCAAGCTCATTTCTTTTAATTATTCCTTTCACTCACTACTTTTTGACAAAGCGAGCAAGATAACACTCAGTGACGTTAGCAGCAAGATAGTCAAAATGCTCGAATTCAGGGAGAACCTCCACCACCCAAGAAGCATAGTTTAAAAAGACGGGCACCCCAGCTACCAGAGGAATCCCCAGTGGAGATCAATTCTAGCACAGGATGTCATTATATTCTCGCAGGTCACAGGTAAACCAAAAGCATGCCAAAGGCAAGTTCTTGTACACAAGTAGGTTGGCTGCAAGATTTCCAAAATGCAGTCGCACGCAACCAGCACAAAAGCAGAACAGTGAAGTCTCCAGCAACATTTGCTCAAGAGGCCTCCCCTGCCTCTTCCTATTCCACTTAATGCAAAGATAATTATCGAGAGATGCCTCTGCAGAGCCCTCGAGGAAGGGAGGCTGCCCGTGCCTCTCCTCAGTTCCGTGTGGCCTTGCAGGAGTATCCCACAGCCTCAGCTCAGTGTTAATAGCACCGGAGGATTAAAGTGCTGCCACTCCGTCACCTTTCGACAGCTTGGAATGGGAGGTTTCTAACTCAACTGAGAGCACGACACAGTGCTGCAAAGCCAGTTACCCTTCTAATTATGCATTTTGTATTTGGAACTGGGAAAGTAAAAGACAGTAATCTTTCAGGCTTCCATTCAAACACTCATAATAAGCTCGGTTTTCATTTCTGAGTGTGTGTTCCACACACATCCTCTATTATCCAGCTGATGATTACATCGAAGAGTGCTACTTGGGGTATGCCTGGAGCAGAAGCTGTGCCTGAGCCAGGAAGTAAGGGAAAAAAATATTCCGTAAAGCCACTAATAAGGGCTACAATGCTATGGTAATGCCCACAACTTAAGGAAAGGACAGGAGGGAAGAGCCTACTGAAAACCAAAAGGCAAGCTGAACAAGATGCCAAAGCTTACTTTTTTGACAGCTATGTACCTGCCTATAGGTAAAATCCTTTGGTTCACCCCGAAACCTCCTATATATCTACTTGGTGGGTCTCTAGCAGTTGACAGGCATCTTCGACCACACAAAATCAAGGTGAGCACACCCCATCTTTCTGCCCCCTCCAAGACAGTTCCTCAGAGAAGACAGCATTCAGAGCAGACAATACTGCAACCCAGTTTCTGCAGGGAACTTGTCAGCTCCTTGGGAACTGCTTTTCTGCTTCTGCCAAACATATGATCAAGAACTACATTTTGGCCTTGGTCTGAGCGGTCAGGACAGGCTGCAGGAATCTGATTCCAAAGAGTCTAATATAGTCAAAAAGGGACCAACATATGCTATAAATCAGGAGGCAGAACAGCAAGCTGCAGCAAAGACAAGGACCAGCCAAGTCCTTGCCCGGTGGCTGCACAGGAAACTACACTTGACCAGAACATCTGGGACCTAAGAGTAAGATGAAAAAGAAATCACAAGAGCTGGCTCAGAAGGGCATATGGGAGGGCAGGAGCAGGCTCAAGAGAAAATTTGAGGTTTTGTATGTTCCTAAAATGTTCATGGTTCCAGGCACCATTTAAATCTCAACCCATACTTAAAAGGTCACTGTTGGAAAGTAAAAAAATCCAAACTAAAACTTCTTTTCTGGCATAGTTTGAGTCAAAGAGGTTACATTCCAGGTCCTAACTGGGATACAGATCAGTTAGACATAAGGTTTTTAATGCTTTTCTGACTGCCCTCTCCAACAGAAGCTTCCTGCCAATGTCTGTGACTGTAGAGGTGTTTAGAAGTCAAACTTGTGGCATTGCAAGACAATGATTTAAAATTAATTTTTAACACACCACAAAATTCTCTGAAAAGGTAGTTACCAAACAATATCAGTCTTAAGAAAACACAAAAATATTTAATGATATATTTGCTACTTCTCAGCTCTTCCCCTTTCAGAATTCTGAACATATTTAAAGCACCCCTCTACGGCATTTTGTTCTGAACAAACCCCAGAGCCAGATGTTCAGCTGTGGCCAAAAAAAAAAAAAAAGAAAAAAAAGAAAAAAAAAGGAAAGTAGAAAGAAAAGAACATGTATCTAAAATCCACCCTAGAGACTGAATCAATGGCTAACTAAACCAGGCAGCACTACCCATGCGGGAGCATAACATTTCTCTGTCATCTGGATATTTAAGACTCAAAGGAAGAGCTGTCTGTGCCATCCATCAGTAGAGCAAGAAAGTTCACGCTTGAGGACAGGCTCTGAAAGCCTAGCAAGCATTTAAGATCTGGAGATACTGTCTCTATCGGCCTGCTCCAGCACACAGAGGCTTGGGGGAACTCCCGTTCCTGGCTGCATTTCCTGAGACCTTTCCAAGTAAAAACTCCAGAGGCAGAGTACAGGAAAATCTTTCCTGTAAATATCAGGGATCACCTCCTTCCTTAAAGACTCATTTCCTCCCTGCTTCCCTCAGATTCCTCGAGGGCTGAACACTAGCTCCCCACCGCTCCCCAACCCCTGGACGGGTGAGATAAAGCACTCCAGCTGCTTAACAGAGATGTCTGCAAAAGTTACATCATGACATTTTAAAAATTCTTGCTTGCTTTTCATTCTTATAACATTGTTCTCCATCTGCCCATGCCATACCCATACCTTTCACCATTCATTTTCTGCAGCACTGCATCTGCTGTTCTTACACCACTGTTCCCCCTCCTCCAATTCCACATCAACATTTTCTAACATCTCTCCGCTACTTTCGGCGTCCACTTGTTCATACTCCACTTCCCAGTGTGTATTCAGACACCCACACAAACAAGTCACTCCCCTTCATCCATCTCCCACTGCACTCCTTACTCCCAACTGCCCTTCTCTCACTGCCTCCAAACTTCAAATCTGAAATCTCACAGTGGCCTCCTCTTTCCATACTGGTTTCTCCAGCAGCACGAGTGACCAGCACCACTGCCTACCTTCAATTAACCAAGGCTTTACAGCCACACCTTTTCTTCGTCAGCCTGGATAACACTATGGGGGACTTCTACCACAAAGCAGCTGCTTTGCAGTCACTCTCTTTCTTTACACCCAAAGTTGTAAAGGATGAGGACAATAAATACCATCCTATGGCAGAAACTATTTTAATTCATTCAACAGCATGCCTTTGCATTCTGTGCTACTTAATTTCATCCCACTTCTGTACACAGCAATCCTGAATGTCAGCCTGTACGATATTTCCATCCTCCAGGTGTTTTCTTCCTCTGTCAAACCATCAAGATTTCGTCAGCATGCTTCTGCTTTTATGTCAGTGACCCTAATGGACGTGTGACAGCAGTTCAGTCACTGGACAGCATAGGTACCTGCCCCCAGACCAAGAGTCCCTCTTCCAGCTTAAGCTGCAACAGCTCTTCTTCAACAGGTCATTCAAAATACTTTATGATTCCTCAGTCTCTCCAGAGACTAGTTTTCTGAGTGATTTCAAGAGTGGATTTTCAAACAAACAAACAAACAGATTAAACCCACAATCTTTTTCAGTCCAGAAGATCAGTCACCTTCCTGAGACAAGTATCTCCTACCTACCTAGATCATGCCTCCGTCACCCCAAATACAGGCACTGCTGCTGCTCTCCAGTCATACAATGGCATTTCTGACCTATTGATGAATTAAAACTTCTTGCTGCTTGATTATCATTTCTTACATCAGTTCCTTCGTTCTTCTGGGCTGGACATGACCAGCTGCCCAGCATGAGCACATTAATCTCTGAGGTAGAGACAAAACTTGGAGACGCGATAGCCCCATGTGTCATCATTACCAACAACCTCCTGGTTGACCTTTGTCATCCTTACAGAAAATAGGCAAAAACTCATTTAGATTTTATATTAATCCCTACCTCACTCTCTCCATGAAGCAGACTTTGCTGTTGTTTTTACAAGGCTGACAAACCTTTAGGTGTTTATTTTCATTTGCTTTGCGAGGCTTGACTTTTGGCAACTCGTATTTTAGCTCCTCAAATTCTCCAGCCCTTCTTCCTGTTTGCAAAGGACCCCTTGAACAATTCTCACTTCTACCGTGCCACAGATGGAGAAGTTTCTTTCTTGTGGTCCTCCGCTATCTCTCCACCTGTCCAGTGACTCTCATCTCACCTCATAATGCTTTCTCTTGTACCTTTTGCCCCCCATAGTACCATCACTTCCCTAGTCAAAATCTCTTTCAGTTTCTCACCTCCAACGTTCCCTTCACCACTCCACTTACTTCTCTACCTGCTGCTTTTTCCTTTCTCTTTCAACTAACTGCTTGCTTTCCAGCTTACTATTTACAATGAACCAGTGACTGGAGTCCACCTCTTCCAATGCCATTCATACTCCGTCAGCATACTGCTCCTGGCAACAGAAATCCAGGTGTTTAGCAACTGATCTACTTTTACAGTTACTTCTTTACTGTTCTTATCTCCTTCTGGCTACAGTATGATTCAGCTTGTCTCTGTTTCATTTCACAGGTACCTGGCTGTCAGTTTAAGATCAAAAACCCCACAGGACTCAAAACTTTTCACCTGTCTTGCCTGCTTTGTTGTCTTTTCTTCACAGACAATAGCACTGTCCTATTTGACACACAGGGTGCTGGCCTACCTACAGCCTATCTTTACATCACAGAGGTAGGCTGAATCTCATTTTTCATGTTCTTTCTTTTAAAATACAACCTTGTCTTTCTAGTCACGCCATTAAAATTCCTTGCTGCACTCTCAAACTTTGTACTCCAGTTACCAATATGCCTCTTTGTCCAGCCTGAAGTAACGTCATTCAAAACAATGCTGAATATCCACTTAAAACTTAAAAGCTTGCTGCAGAAAGCATTCTCCTCTCCCCTCTTTTGAGCATGCCATCCATCTATACAAATCTCTACTTCTCCCATCCTTCTCTCTCCCAAAGAAGTCCAGCCATGCATCTCTGTTTCCATGCCCTTCATGGCTTGCTCCCAGTCTTCACATCATCTGTCTTAAGAGCCTCAAGACACCAACACCCAGTTCATTTTCAAAAAATGCCTTCATGCTTTCTCATGTTGAATCTGTGGCGTTTGGGAGGTATTCTCTCTCAACACCTCCAGAAGTTACATTTGACTTTTGAAGTTTTGTTAAGAAAACCTCCATTGTCTTGGTGTCTACAAATAACTTCAGAAAAAGGAGACTGCTGCAAATTGATACTGCTGCCTCGGATGCCAGTCATCAGCTGAGACAACATATGTGTGCAGGCAAGGCTCGTTTAACATTTAGTCTGCAATTTCTTTTGGTCAGGATAGTGCTTTTGTGCAGCATCTATCACAACAGCAAGCTGCTACTAGGGCTTTTAGTATTTCATAATACTGTAATGTCGTAAGAAATCTTAAGCTTCACTAAATACTAAGTGACTAAGTATTTAGTGACAAAAACAATAGCTATTATTGGCATCCTTTGATGTCTAACATTAAATTTAAAGCTAAG
The DNA here is from genome assembly GCF_000703405.1 of Apaloderma vittatum. Taxonomy (NCBI): domain Eukaryota; kingdom Metazoa; phylum Chordata; class Aves; order Trogoniformes; family Trogonidae; genus Apaloderma; species Apaloderma vittatum. The sequence continues at coordinate 70,488 of NW_009726910.1, forward strand.
AAATCTGGCGTTTATACAAAAGCTTTAAACTTTTGAAAGTTACGGAACTACTGATGACTACATAAGCCACAGACTGTTTTTTTCTTTTATTAATTGTAGAAGTTCGAAACACAAGAAAGACATTTCTGTACTTAAGTAGGTAAGTGTTTATGGTGCTAAAGCTGTAATCTTATGATTGGCTTTTAAACAGACCATTCTCCCATAGCAGTGCCAAGCATTCCAGAATCCTGGACAGGTTCTTAAGACAGAGAATTTTAAAAAAGGTTTATTAGACTTCTTGAAACATAAAATATTTAGGTTCATTCACTTACTGGTACAAGAATATATTTAAGCAAGATTTCAAGCTTCTGAATGATTAGAGTTGGTAATAAATACCAACACAGAACAAATAAGACCTTTTATACACCTTTCAACATAGGTTCTATGAAATTTTTGGTTAGATTTGCATTTCTCTCAGACATACAGAATGATTTGCCATCTAATGCTTTTCAGCTGAAAAGCCCCCAAATCACTTTACAAATGCAGCATCACTAGGAACTAACTGCTCTCCAACTGCTGGGTCAAACCCCTGATCTGATACCACACAATATTTAATAGCCACATGCAACACTGAGGTCCTAAAAGACTTGGTTGCTCCCATACTCATCAGCTGACCTTGGGTCTTCAACCTAGGCCTGATTTACAGCACCATTAAAAAAAACTAAGACCAACACTGATCAATCCAACAGCATATTAATTCAGCGTTATGAATTTCAAAGTACAGGAGGTAAAATTAACATCAGGAAACCCTATAAGCTTCAAATTTTTTTTGTAAAAAAAAAAGCCACCTGATGACAATTATAAAAGAGATGATTACACTTTTCAGGGCAAAACTGCTGGAGGAGGGCATCGCTGTTCATAAATAATCGTCTGAGTTAGAGGCTATTTACTGACTTTAGGACCATAGCAAAGCCATTAATACAACAAGATCATAAAAAGAGCTTAAAATGTTTTATGTTCTGAAGAGCTTAAGGGAAACAAGCAGCTCATACATTTAAAAATATTTTTCAATAATATGCATGAGATTTTTTGCTCATGAAGGACACCAGCCTGGAAGCCGAAATCATCAATTTGCACCCAGAACAGGTGTGGAATTCTGACACATTGCCTCCTTCCCCCGAACAGGGCTCATTTCTGACCTGAAAAAACTAACACTAACCACAGAAAGTCAGAAGTCACTTCCATGACCTTGCAGTCCCTCGTCCTATTAATACTGGCACCACCAGCTGTTGTGATGAGCTCAAGAACACATATGCACATTTCCTTTGAGAATATGACCAAGATCTGCCAAACTCCTTTGACATAGAAAGAACAACATAGCTGAAACAGGAAAAAAAAATAAAAATCTGTTTTTCTGAAGTATATTTATGGGATAGAGACACATTCAAAATGATTTCCACATCTTACAGAAAACCACCAGCTGGCAAGTTTACAGGAGCTCAAAAATACTAATATTTTTCCTGGTAAAAAGAGGAGTCAAAGATGGGAAATCTGCCTCTCAAAGGAAGCAGACTTGAAATCCTCTGTGCTGATTAAAACTCTATGCACTTCTTGGAAACATGTGGAGGAAAGATTCTAAGTACTATCTAGATGCAGGACAGAATTTCCTTATCTCTTTTGACTGTGGTTTCAGTACTGCTGTACTGATTTATGTCACGGAACTTCACAAGAAAATTGTTTCATAGAAATCTCAGGGCAGTTTTAAAAGCCTTTACAATACCAACCTGGATACCACATCAAACCAAGTTCTCCTATTACTGCTTTTGATCCCAAAGAAAACGCATATAAATAACAAAATAATATGAAACTTACAGCCACCTCCTAAAGATCTGGCTCAAGCTGCCACAGCTGCACTGATTCCAGTGAAGTGAGGACATTTTATATCAGCTGGGGACTTGGCCTGACAAAGGTGAAGCACTCAGCAGCATGCCAAATTGAGTGCGTGTGCATTTAAGCTCATTTTAGTCACCACTAAAGCCTTCACGCTTTGAAATACAGCTTTAAAAAAACAGAGCGGTAATTCTTGACCATTTCTCATCCGGCTGAGAAAGCAATACAAAAAAAAGATCCAAGTCTATATTCACTAAAGTTTCGAGGCAGTTTCTGCTAACTTTTCAGAGACCTTCATCAGCCACCATACCATGACTATTTGTTTGGGAGACCTGAGATGGGTTCCTAACAGCGGGAAGGAGCCACAGCACAGTCTGAAATAACTGTTAAATGTTCAACTTCTCAGGCCATAAGCCAAGATCCTTATTTCTGCACTAAGTATCATCTGGCCCATGGCCACAACTGGTTAAATCTTACTTACGAGTCAAGAAAAGAGGAAGAGTCAACACAAGGAGAGAGATATTTCAGATGACCCAGACAGACAACTTCAGTGTTTTGGTTTTCTTAAACAGCACAAGCAATCAGTGCTAAAAGTTAATATCATAACAACCCGTGTGGAATTCAGCTTTCTAGAGCAGGTTCCAAAGTTCGTGAGCAGTTTTCCGAAATGCCACCGTGCCAGCTTTACTTACCCCTAGCCATCTTGCTCCTTTGTTGGCAGCCTGCTGAATCTGCACTCTTTTCAGGGTGACGTGGTAAATAGCTCCCTCTTCTACCTCTTCACCCCCATCTTGAATTGTGCTCTGCCAGGAAAAGGGGAAAGAAAGGAAAAAAAGTTAGAACGGCACAGCTTCCCCCTTCTGCTAACCACAATCTATACCAGGTGCTCTGCTGCTCCGCGCACAGCTGAGGGCAGAAGATGGGCTGCACAAAGTAAATACAACAATCAAAGCAATAGACTGAGGGAACACTGGAGATATTCTTGGCAGGCTATCCTTTCCTGTGGTATCAAGATACCCTGACTTTCCATTTAGCTGTTTTTCCTAGACTAGCACATATTTTAAATAGTTGTATAAAGTCTTTTCTAAGGAAATAGTTTGGTTTTGATTAGCAGTCTTCTCTTCCCTCCCCCTCTCCCCTTTTCTAAACCAATTAATCTCTTTGGCCTTTCATTTATGGAAGGAATCGCGCTTTTTAAAACCGTGCAATTACTTAGGCACACAGCCTTTAAACTTTGAACTAACAAGCGTTTAAAATACGGCAACCCTTTTATTTCTTTTGACAGAAGGGATCTGAAGCGCTTGCGGTTTGCTTTCCCCAAAACCCATTATTTCAAACTACAAAAACAAAAAAGGAAAAAAAGCAACTTTGCAGAGAGACGAGGGTTTAAAGCCTGCAAATAACAGAGAGTGGGTTAAAAAAATAAAACAGCGCGCAACATCTTCCAAACTTTACCCGAACATGTGCTGGAAGGACTCCTCATCTCCTAGATTAACCGTACTAAAGAGCACAGAGGCGGACAGGAATCACGCACCCGCACTTCTCCCG